>NW_007036805.1:0-760 GCF_000164805.1 Carlito syrichta
ACTGCACTCCAGTCTGGGCGACAGAGTGAGACTCCAACTCAAAAAAAAAGAAAGAAAGTAGGTCTCACTGAAGTGCTTTTTAGGTAGAGGTGAGGAGGAAGGACAGAGTTGTTTTCCACCTCACAAGGCAATTTGTTGACAATTGGTGATATAAGCACATATCACCATGTGCTTATTGTCCAAGATGGTCCCATCTTACTCTATCCCCCATTTTGCTGACCCTCTTGTCTGTGTCATTGTTGATTTATTCCTTGTAAACATTCTTAGCCTGGGGTCCCTCCACATTCCATATCAAATTCCTGCCTGGGTGCCCTGACGAAGTATCTACCCTTCAGCATGTCTTCTGGCATTTGTCTCTCTTCAACCTCTTAATTTTCTACATTTTTCAATATCTAACTGATTTCCAATTTGCCTGGTTTCCACAGTCCCTTTGCCCCATCTTCCTTGGCTGAAGAAGCATAGAACAGTGAGGAATATGACTTACGGAGCTTAGAAACTTCTCAGTTGCTTTCTAGATATGAGACCTTCATCAAATCACTTATCCTCTGAGCCTCAGTTTCAACAACTGCAAAATAAAAAGTAATGCTACTCATGGGTTGTTTTGATGGTAAATGGGATAATTTGGGAAAAGTCCCCACAATGCTTGATACGTAGTAGGAAAGCGGTGCATGCTATTGCCTTTCTCTTTCCTGAATTCTCCAACATCATCTCTGTTCCTTTGCATCCTTTCCTGATTAATGTTTTTTTTTTGAAGAGTGGA
>NW_007036806.1:0-8715 GCF_000164805.1 Carlito syrichta
TGCAGCCCCGGCCTCAGCCACGGCTTCGGCTTCGGCTCTGGCTCTGGCTCTGGCTCTGGCGGGGGCTCCGGCCCCTCCAGCCGCCCCGACTCCTCCGGGGCCGTGGTGGGGAAGGAGGTCGAGACCCGGGACGGGAAACCGGTGTCAGTCCTCTGACGTCCTGCCCGAGTGCGCGGCCACCGCAGCCCTCCCAGCCTGCCCTCTCCTGGGGCCGCCCAGAGCCTGTGGGGGCACAGCTTTGCAGGGGGTGGCCTAGGGGACGGGCGCCCCTCCTGGGGCTCAGCCCTAGCCCTCAGCCACTCCTGGGGGAGTTTGCTGCCTGGGCTTCCCGCTCTTGCCCGTGCCCCCAGCTAAGAACTAATTCCATTGTTTGGGGGGTTTCCCCCCAAAATAAAACTTCGGCTAACTCTGCCAACCAAAAAAACCCCAAACAAAACAACAACAAAATTAAAGGCTAGAGTAAGTGGAAGCCAGCCCGGGGTGGGAACCATCTTTCTGTGTGACTCTGGGAGATTCACTCTAAGTTTCACTAGGCTGGAGCTAGTCCATGTGTTGCTGTTGTTGTTGTTTGTTTTTGAGTTGCAGTCTCGCTCTGTCGCCCAGACTGGAGTGCAGTGGCCACTCCCAGCCACCCCAGCCCTGACTTGTTGGGCTCCCGTGATCCTTCCACCTCAGCCTTACTGTATCTGGAACTACAGGCATGTGCTACCACACCCGGCTGATTTTTTGATTTATTGTGGAGATGAGGTCTCACCTGCCCCGGCGGGTCTCGAACCAGCGGGCTCAGGCAATTCATTCACTTCAGCCTCCCAAAGGCGCGGGATTACAGGCTGAGCCACCGAGCCCGGCTTCTCGTCCATTTTTAAAGAGAAAAGTTAACCAATCTTTCTTCCGCATGAAGTCTGGTTGTAGGATTCCCTAGTGCTTATGTGAGGCATTTCATTTTTCTGTGTGTGACTATTTCCCAACTTGGCAGAATATTCAACAGGCAAGAACACTGCCTGGACTAGGTGAGCTCACTCACTTTGGGAGGCCAAGGCAGGAGGATGGCTGGGGCCAGGAGTTCGAGACTAGCCTGTGCAATATAGCAAGACCTCGTCTCTACGAAAACATTTTCAAAGGTTGAGCCAAGTGTGGTGTCGCATGCTTGTAGTCCCAGCTACTCAGGATGCTGAGGCAGAAGGATGACCTGATCCCAAGAGGCCAAGGCTGCCATGAACCATGGTCATGCCCCTGCACTCTGAGACTCCTACTCAAAAAACAAAAGGAATACTGCCTGTCAGCTTTCTTTCTTGAAGATTGATTGCGATGTATGTGGTTTTGTTGTTTATTTCTAAATCCAAGATATCTTTCCCTCGTCCAAGTAGACCTGACCCAAAGATATTGCCGGGGTAAGGGTCACTGGAGGTGCAGGACGTGGAAACTATTAGGAGTCTACTGCTGGTCTGCCAGACTGACTTGGACACCACACGGCAATACTGGATCAGGACGACGTCGAATTTCCCGTGTGGTCACTCTGCCACTAGTATGATTACCTGAGTGAAAACTATACCATCAACTAAGAGTATAACCTAATGAAAAAAAGTCTGTGTTCTTGGTCCTTGCTAATATGTATCAGAATGGTAGATGTGGTCTCCAGATATGAAAGTGAGCACAATGGAGACTTCATTTTCTAGACTGAACTATGTCTAGACTGGAGTAAAAATGTATTCCAATAGTGCTCAAATGAAGAATTAGGTAAGTAGGAACTAGATGCATAAAATTTGAATCTCACTTTTCTAACCTATAAGATAATAATATGCAAGGAGATATTTTGAAGACCATCATCAAGGCTAGTTTACTCTATAATATCAATTTGCATGAAGGAGAAATAAGACTAAGGACATCAGGAAGTCTTTTGGGTTTTGTTTGTTTGTTGGCTTGTTTGTTTTGGGTCAGTCTCACTCTGTTGCCCAGGCTGGAGTGCAGTGACATGCTCACGGTCACCACAGCCTCGACCTGCTGGCGATCCTTCTGCTCAGCCTTCCAAGTTGCTGGAACTATAGGCATGCGCCAACATGTCTGGCTAATTTTTTGATTTATTATAGAGAGGAGGTCTCACCATGCTGCTCAGGGTAGGTCTCGAACTCTTGAGCTCAGGCAATTCTCTCACCTCAGCCTCCCAAAGTGTTGGGATTACAGGCTTGACCCATCAGTCTCGGCAACATCAGGAAGTTTTTACCATGGTCACACTCTGAGTGCCAGCACACCAGAGAAAGATCAAGGCTGGGATCAGGAAATGGCAGTAAGCCCCAGTATCTACTTCCTGGTATATTTATTGGGAAAGTAGAGCTGCCGAAGTATTTTTTAAATGTAAAATAGTTTGTTTTATTTATGAGTTTGTCATTTCAAAATATACTTTTAAATCTTTATTCGACTTTGGAAGACAATTAAACAAGTTTAATTCACTGGAATGACATATTTCCCAGAATAGTTGCTCTAGGGTTTTAGGGATAAAATATAATGTTCTAATCTCCAGGCTGCAGCGAGTTTCTTGTGTATAAATCTATATTCCTAGAGTATGCCTCATTACACCTAGTATCAAGTTCTGTCACGCAGACAGAATCCTTACTTGGAAAGGAATCAGCATCCTCGACGGCTATCCACAGACGTGTCTGTTTTCAAAACGGGACCCTGGCTGGTGTCTGAAAAGTTGGATTTCTCAAAATTTTTTAACTGATAATGGTGGTGGCAGTAACTGCCTGCGTGTGCAAACAGTGGGGTTTATGTTTGCCTGCTTTCCTTTGTGGAGTTGCAATTCTGATGTGCGTTAGTCAGAGCGTGCCCATGTCAGAAGCAACCCATCAAAATCTTTGGAACTGAGTCTCTAAAGAGAATCTCTTGTAGAAAACATTCCCTACTTGTTGTCAAACTCTGATGCTGGAGGAAGTTAGTGTGTCCTGCATAACATCACTTGCATGATATTTCTTCTATGCTTCATTCATTGTGCCTTTTTGCTGAGTAGTTTCATGATATTTTCTGTGTAGGATTGTGCCAATGATAATTGATTTAAAAAGATAAAGGGAATAAAGTCCTCTTGGCTATGCCAAATTGCGAATTACTGACTATATTTAATATCTGTGGAGGAAAGTAGCTCAAAATAAAATTCGAAGAGCTTATACAATAAATCGTAACTTGGAATTCCAAAAAAACCCCAAATAATTAGGAGAATATTTCATGTCAAATCCTGTTATTCTTTTCCAACAAAGTACAGAACTTTGGGAAGTAGTTGGGGACTCCCATGCAGTGAGGAACCAGTGACAGTTTGGTACTGACGGGGTACTGGTGCTGGGAAACCAAGCCGTTATTACAGGAAAGAGTCCAGCAAACTGAGATGGGTTCGCCACTGCCACATAAAGAACGAACTCATGGCACAAGAAGAAGCTGAGTCCTGTGAAGATTGTTACTTGTGCCTGAACCGGTTTTCAGTCATGGGCATCTAAAAAATAACAACTTTGGTGTTCCTTTTGGTTCCTAAGAGTAAGGCTGTGGAAGTCACCAAATTAGCAGTACAAGCTGGGTTCCGCCTTATTGAGTCGGCACATCTCTCTGAGAATGAAGAGGAGGTTGGTCTGGCCCCCCGAAGCAAGATTGCAGATGGCTCTGTGAAAAGAGAAGACACGTTCTACACTTCAAAGGTACTGTGCATATGATGAGCTTGCGTGTGCATGTTTATAATGTGGCCACATAAGGATCACCATTATATGACTGGATCAGTAGGTGCAGGGGAATTGTGCCTATTGGCTCAATTATTCACACATAGGCAACTATCAAAACTGCATTCTAAAACAGAGATAGTGATAGCTTTCTCATCATTGCTATGTTCAAAGTTATGACTTGAAATTTACTTTTCAGAGCTTCTTATCAGATTAGTATGATTCCATATGGTCTATAGAATCCATGATAACTATGATGATATTATAATTTTTCTTAATTCCTGGGTGACTTTCTGAAACTTATTATTCTGACTCTCAATTGCCATGTGTATCAGACAGAGAGAAAACAAAGTAAGAAAGCTCAGTGAGTATTAAACAAGTGATAAGTAAAGTGTTTTAAACTTGGGTGCGGCACACCTTAGCATATTAAAAACATTTTTTACTCCCTCAAGTTTCTAAGCAATACCTGCGCATGTGTGTTTGTTGCAGCTCTATTCACAATAGCAAAAACATGGAACCAACCGTGTTGCCCATCAAAACTGGACTGGATTTAAAACATGTGGTGCATATGCTCAATGGAATGTTGTGCAGCACAAAGAAGGACAAACATATGGACTCTGCATCAACTTGGATTTAGAGTTGATCCTACTCAGTCATCTATCAAGAAACAAAGAACAGAGTACTATATGTTATCACTCATAAGCAGACCTTGAACAATTTTAGTACTATAAGAAAGGAATTGGCAGTTGGGGGAAACTGCCAGGGGGAAGGGGGGTGGGATTGGCAGTTTGAGGGAAACTGCTAGGGTCATACCTCATCAACAAGTGTAACTGTATAATCAACATTTGTATACCTACCCTGAATAGTATGCCACATCTTTATAATAAAAATAATTTTAAAAATGATAAATGAAAAGAAAAGTTTCAAAACAACAGGGATATTCCTTCTTTCCCATTAGATTGGATGGATGAGAGAATTAGACTGTTAACATCATTTGTAGACTCCACCAAGTATAATTCAGATTATGGGAATGATTGGTACTTGGTGATAAATTTTATCTTATGAATAATTTTCTTCTATCATTTAGTAAATGTACTAATTATATATCTAACATATAGCAATGTTCATTTAGATAGACCAGAAACAAAGGGAATAGTAGAAAAAGGTATACGGTTTTCAAGCAGTGGGAAAATATCTAAAACTCAATTAAAATCTTCAGAGAAATTCAAATCAAAACCACAATGAGATACCACTAGTTCCACTATGGATGGCCATCATTTAAAAATCAAAAACAAACAGATGCTGGTGAGGGTGTGGAGAAAAGGAAACACTTCTACATTGTTGGTGGGAGTGCAGACTAGTTCAACCTCTATAGAAAGCAGTGTGGTGATTCTTAAAAGAACTAAAAATCAATCTTCCATATGATTCAGCAATCCCTCTCCTGGGAATATACCCGGAGGAACATATATCATTCTACCCAAAAGACATGTGCACACCAACCCATCAAAAGTGAACTGGATAAAGAAAATGTGGTACATACACATGATGAAGTATTTCACAGCCATAAAGAAGAACAAAATCAAAGGACAAAATTGCCACTTATACAAGAGATTTAAGGCAAATTTATATAAAAGGAAAGCAGAATGGTGGTTACCAGGAGCTTTGGGGGGAAGAAAACAGGGAATTGTTTAGTGCCTATGGATTTTCAGATTTGCAAGATGAAAAAGTTCTGGCAATCTTTTGCACAAAAATGTAAATATATTTAACACTACAAACTGTATATGTAAAAATGTTAAGAAGGGAAATTTTATATCTGGTGTCCTTCTAAACCACAATTAAAGAAAAACCTATACGATAATGTCATTTGTGGAGGCAAAAAGTTATCCTAATATATTTCCAGAAATTACTTTGATGTTTTTTAGCTTGTAGTTTACAGAATCTATCTTTGCTATGAGTAGGAAAGACTTTTACCCTTTCTTCTTGGTAAATGTCTCATTTTCCACGATTTCTCAAAGGCTAACTAAAGAAGAGATGGTCTCAAAGAGTGCATGGCTCATTTAAGGAACTGTCAACAGAATCCAAGAAAGCTGCCTGTTATACTTACTCCACTCCTGGTGTCCTTCCTTGTGTATTTCATATGCATGAGTTTGAGTGATACTTTACCCTGCTTCTAAACAATAGAATATAGCAAAGGTAAAGGGGCATACTTTCAATATCAGGTTATACAAGGTTGTGACATCAGTGTTGCCAGCTTGCCTACCCAGCTTGTACTCTTTTTTTAAAAATTCTTTTCTTTAGTGTTTATTAACTTTTCAAAATGTTTTTTTTTATTTTTTATTTTTTTATATCAATATTTTTTATTTTGATATTGTGGGGTACAGTTAAGGGTTAGGTATACAAATATGCTTCATTTAGGCCCCCTTGTTGATAACACGTGTCTCCCCGTCCCCAGACAGATGTTTACTACCATAGTCCCATCCCCCTCCCATGGTTTCCCACCACTGTCAGTCATTTTCTTATGGTAGTGCGTTGGATGATCAAGGTCCACTATATGAGTGAGAATATGTGGTACTCAGATCTTTGTTTCTGTGAGAGGTCGCTCAGTATTATAGACTCTAGCTCCATCCAGGTTGCTGCGAAATTGATGATTTTGTTCTTTTTTATGGCTGCATAGTATTCCATCGTGTATATGTACCACATTTTTTAATCCAGTCCTCTTTTGATGGACAGCATGGTTGGTTCCAGGTTCTTGCTATTGTGAACAATGCTGTGTTAAATATACGTGTGCAGGTATCTTTTTGATAGACTGATTTGAGTTCTTCAGGGTATATTCCCAGTGGGGGGACTGCAGGGTCATATGGGAGGTTGATGTTTAGAGCTTTTAGGAATCACCACACTGCTTTTCACAGAGGTTGCACTAGTTTACACTCCCACCAACAGTATAGGAGTGTTCCCTTTTCGCCACACCCTCTCCAACAGCTATTATTTTTTGAGTTATTGATAATGGCCATTCTGACTGGAGTTAGGTGGTATCTCAGTGTGGTTTTGATTTGCATCTCCCTGATGATTAGTGAGGTTGAGCATTTCTTCATGTGTTTGTTGGCTGCTCGGATGTCCTCCTTTGTGAAGTGTCTGTTCATATCTTTTGCCTATTTTATAATGGGTTGCTTGTTTTTTTTTCTTTTCAGCACATTTGAGTTCTTTGTAGATCCAAGATGTTAAGCCTTTGTCAGACCTGGAGTTAGTAAATACTTTTTCCCAGTCTGTAGGCTGTCTTCCTGCTTTCTTGATGGTTTCTTTGGCTTTGCAGAAGCTTGTCAGTTTAATGAGGTCCCATTTGTCTATCTTATCCCTTATGGCCTGTGGGTTTCGAGTTTTATTCAGAAATTGGATGCCAGTTCCGATTTCCATGAGGGTATGTCCTTCATTTTCTAAGCAACTGGCCACGTTGGAGACATTTAGATGGCAAGATCCTGAGGAAAGCTTCCTGCCAACAGCCAGTGAGGAGCTAAGGCCTTCAGTCTAACCACCTCCAAGGGACCAAATTCTGCCAAGAACCCCACATGTGCTGGGGAGCTAATGTATCCCCAGTCACAACTTTGGATGAGACCCCAGCCCTGGCTGACACCATGATTGCAAATCACAAAGTGCCCCAAGCATAGCACCTAGTTAAGCTGAACCATCGTGTCTAAAAATCCCTACAACTTCAGCAGCTTAAAACTAATGCAAGGTGAAAAATCATCTACAACGCAAGAAGATAAGAACACATAGAATCCTAGAAGAACCAGGTGTGGGGGGAGGGGATAGTTATTAACCTAGATATGTGTTGGAGAAAGTTTCTTTTTTTTTAAATGACAAATTGAAATGGTATATATTCACAGTGTGAAATGTGATGCTTACGAATAGGTGCTCGTTGTGGACAGGTTAAGTCAAGTTGACTGAGCTAGGCATTACCTCACACACTTTTATCATTTGAATATGTCATCTCCAAAATTCACATTGAAATTTAAATCCCAAATGAAAAAGTAATAAAAAGGGAGCCCCTTAGAAGGTGCTGAGGCCATGAAGGTCCCATACTCGTGAATAGGATTGATGACCCCTAAGATCCGGAGAGAACTGGTAAACCAGCTAAGCCCTTGTGTGCCCTTCTGTCTTTTCCATCATGTAAGGACACAGATACCTCTTCCTCTCCAGATGCTACAGCAACAAGGCACCATCCTAGAGCAGAAAGCAGCCCTCTCCTACACCGAAAATGCTCATCTCTTGATGTTGGCCTTCCCAGGCTCAGGAACCATGACAAATGAATTTCTGCTCTTTATAAATTACACAACCTCAGTTATTTTTTTAAAGCAGCACAAACCAAGTAAGACCCATAGTAATAATTTTTTGGTGTGTGCGGTGAGATCACTTAAAAACTACACCGTTAGTATTTTCACATGCATAATGTACTATTAACTACAGTCACTATACAACTACATAATGAAAATCACTATACAACGAAAGTTATGAGTTGACAGCCATGTTGTATAATGTTTCTCTTGAACACGTTTCTTGTGGCTAAACCCAAATTTGTACTCTTTGACTAATATCTCTTCAATTCCACAACCCCAGTTTTTTGCTACTCATCATTGTAGTCTTGGCTTCTTCGAGGTCAAGTTTTTAAGATTTCCCACGTAAAGAGATCATGCAGCAGTTGCCTTTTTGTGCCTGGCTTATTTCACTTGACATAATGCTCCGTAGGTTTTTCCTTATTGTTGCAAATTACAGGGTTTCATTCTTGTAAAAGGCTGAAGAGGACTCCATTGCGTAGCTATACCACACATTCCTTGTCCGTTTATTTAAATGGCACTCAACTTTACCTTGTGAGTTCATGAACATTGTGAACGTGGAACCCATGTGTCAGAGGAGAAGTTATGGTTTCTAAAATGATAGGAAGGAGAAGGGAGCAGTGAGGGCTACTCCAGGGAGAAGCACCTGCTGAGAAAAAACATAGATGAGACAGGAGATAGCTAGAGAAAGG
>NW_007036807.1:0-1723 GCF_000164805.1 Carlito syrichta
TGGCCGGGAGCGGCCACTGCACTCCAGTCTGGGCAACGGAATGAGACTCCGACTCAAAAAAAACGCAGTTATTTTAGTTGAGTAATTATACGCCCCTAAAAAACACCTACAATAAGTATATATTTTCTGGACCTATATGATTTTTATTTGACTATACACATATATTCAATACATTTTAATTCCATTTTAATTGATATTTCTTCAACCATTGAAAAATTGCTGTACACAATGCCACCATCCATGGCCTTACTGAAGTGATCTTTCAGTTGTAAAGTTGCGAGTTTAAAATAGTTTAACGGGCTGCATGTGTGGCTCATGCCTGTAATCACAGTGCTTTGGGAGGCTGAGGTGGGAGGATCACCTGATCCCAGGAGTGTGAAGTTACAGTGCCCTATGATCATACCACTGCACTCCAGCCTGGGCAACAGAGTGAGACCCTGTTTCTAAAAATAATAATAATTTAATATTTGGAGGATATTTTAGAGGGATACATTGGGCAATCAATGCTAATATTTTTATGTTTTAAGGGGATAGGGCACTGTCTGGCAAACTGCTGGAAGAACCACCTCACCAGGTGTCTCTTTACAGGAAAAATGTCCACCAATCAAGAGGATTATGAAAAGTCTGGGGTGAAGCAAGATCCCTAAGGGCATTCTTTGATGTCTTTGTCCTATGAATCACCTCACAGCTCATTATCCCTAAAGTCTTTTCCCTTGGGGATTCCCCTAGAAGAGCTGGAGTCTACTAATAAGATTAGAATGATTTTGAAAGGTGAATAATATTTTGTTTCACCAAGACTCAAAGTTAGTGTTTCCTATCATTAAAATTTATTGCCAGCTGGGTGCAGTGGCTCACGCCTATAATCCCAGCACTTTGGGAAGCCAAGGTGAGAGGATTGCCTGAGCCCGCGGGTTTGAGATTAAAAAACTAGTCGGGCATGGTGGGATGTGCCTATAGTTCCAGCTACTTGGAAGGCTGAGGCAGAAGGATCGCCTGAGCCCAGCAGGTCAAGGCTCTGGTGGTTGAGAGCATGCCACTGGCCTCCAGCCTGGGTGACACAGTGAGACTCCAACTCAAAAAAAAAAAAACATGAAATGTATTGCCAATGTCCATCTCATGATGCTTATCTGTCATGGAAATGTACATATTTCATCTTTTAAAATGTCAGGTCACACAGATGGGTACTGCCAAAATCTGACTTCGATTCATAAGCATGTGATGTTAATTGAACATATTAATCCCTAGATGGTATCTATTAATTTATATTAGATTTTATCTTGATATTTGCCTTTCAGCATGTCATCACATTGCAAATTAATCACTTCCAGTTGAAGGATAGATGGACACTCCTCAATTGAACGGTTAAATATATTTTTGAAATATGGAAGTTTCCTTTGCACTTGTATTGAGGGCTGAATATTTGTGTGAGGATAAAGATTTCACATCTTTGTGTGTGTGTGTTCTGGGATTAGAGGTGTGAGCCACCACTCTCAGTTTGATTTCACATTTTGTTTTAAATTTTGTTAGCAGAGGAAGCATATAAAGCAGCTTGACAGCTTGTACTTCAAACAACAGTAGTGGTTGTCAAAATTACTTTAACACAATATAATTTTTGCATATAGTGTTGTCTTAGCCTGTAATTTCTTTTTTTTCTTTTTTGAGAGTCTCACTCTGTTGTCCAGGCTGGAGTGCAGTGGCATGATCATGGCTCAAGCAGCCTTGA
>NW_007036808.1:0-929 GCF_000164805.1 Carlito syrichta
ATTTAATGCCTATAAGATATTTACAAATGTCAGGCATTATTTTAAGCACTATACATAAACAGTATTTTACACACACACACACACACACACACGCACACACACACAATCTTCCCCTTTTAATTATTTGGATTAATTTAAAGTCTGTAGGTTATAAAACAAACAAGCGACCTAGAAGTGTTAATGAGAGAAATAATTCCCACAGTAGAAAATAGTCTCTTTAATAGTCCTATAATTTGTTTATTTCATTAGATGTAGCACAGAGTTTCTTTTTTCTATAAGCTTTGTCATTTAGAGAAAGCTTTTTGTTTTGAGGAAGAGAATTTGAGATCACAAATATTGGTTGGATAAAATGTTTAAGGCAGTACAAAATGTGTTAATACCTGAAATGAGTTTTATAAGGAAACACACACACACACATACACACTTCTCTAGGTTCCAATTGTAATGTGTGTCCTTATCTCAACAGCTACTTATCTCCAATTTTTACTGCTTAGAAATGTATCAATGAGTAGTACATTTTTGTCCATTTTTAAGCATCCACCTGTCATTGGTTATATATCTGTCTAGCTTCTCTGCATCAATGGTGTTAGCCAAAGTTCAGTTTAATGTATAACTGGTAGTTGAAAAGTTCATCTTCATTGTGGGTTTTTTTGCTGGACCAAAAAAGAAGCAAACATACATAAAGGCTTTTTAAAATTTTTATTTTTAAGCCGGGCTCGGTGGCTCAGCCTGTAATCCCGCGCCTTTGGGAGGCTGAGGTGAGTGGATTGCCTGAGCCCGCGGGTTCGAGACCCGCCTGGGCAGCGAGACCTCATATGTACAATAAATCAAAAAATCAGCCAGGCATGGTAGCATGTGCCTACCTGTAATTCCAGCTACTTGGAAGACTGAGGTGGAAGGATCGCCGGAGCCCAGTAGGTCGAGGCTGC
>NW_007036809.1:0-745 GCF_000164805.1 Carlito syrichta
TATAACCATCTGTATCTATATTAAGCTGAACATGATTTACACTGATGTCTCCAACTCAAATCCATTACCACATGGATCATTCTGATCTTTTTGCTTGCTTAGTTGTAACTTTTCTTGACCTCCCATTCTGGCTTTCATCATCTGCCATCCATTTAATTATTCAGTTCATTTTACATGTATAGTGGTTTCAGAGTTGCAAACACGTTTGCTCATGGAAAACAACCTTAGCAACTATAGTACAATCATTATGTACAGTTTCTTTTGCCTTTAGACATATATACTATTTACTTTTATTGTGAATCTTGTTATTTTTTAAAAATTTTAGATTAAGGGGGTACAAGTGCATGTTTGTTACATGGGCATTTTGCATACTGGTAGGAATTGAGTTTCTGGTGTTTCCATTTCCCAAATAGTAAACATTTTACCTGATAGATCATTTCTGAACCCTCATCCTCTTTTCTACCTCTCCTTTTTTGGTGTCCTCAGTGTGGATTTTTTCCATCTTTATGTCCATTTAACTCCCACATTTAAGTGAGAACATGCAGTGCTTGGTTTTCTGTTTCTGAATTAGTTTTTTTAGAACAGTGACCTCTGGATCCATCCATGGTGCTTCACAGAACATGATTTCATTCTTTATTATGACTGCGTAGTATTCCATGACATATATACACCACATTTAAAAAAATATTTCTGCCGGGCTCGGTGGCTCAGCCTGTAATCCCGCGCCTTTGGGAGGCTGAGGTGA
>NW_007036810.1:0-728 GCF_000164805.1 Carlito syrichta
CACAACTAATTATTTAAATTTAAGATTCTATTAATTGTATATATAAAAGATTATGTTTTTGTATATAATAAATATATTCATCAAAATATACTTTCAGCATGTTGTCAATACTAAACAAGTATCAATGATATGTTCTACATTCTTTTTCTTATTGATATTTAGATATCCAGAGGTGTGATTTCTGTATCACCTGACAATTCTATTTTTAGTTTTTGAGCAACCTCTTGACATCTTTTTATGACTTTGCTGTTTATTTTCTCCCCCTCAGTATGGGAAGTTCCAATTTTTCTACATCATCAACAACACTTATTGTATTTGCTTTTTTGATAACAGCTGTCAACACAGGTGTGATATAATATCTCATTGTGGTTTTGTTTCACATTTCCCTGAAGATTCACTAACATTGAAATTGTTTTAAAGAATATACTTGTTGACCATTTGCTTGTCTTCCTTGGGGAAAAAAAAAGTTCAGGTCCTAGATACATTTTAATTGTGCTATTAGCTTGTGTGTGTGTATGAGTATTACTATTCTGACATAGAAGTTGCTTATATATTTTAAATACTTTTATTGTACACATTTAAGGTATACAACATGATGCTATGAGATACATACAGATAGTACAGTGATTACTATATAGAAGTAAAGTAACATATCCATCATTTGTGTTGTATGTGGAAGAGTAGCTACAATATTCTCAAACATGCTGAAAGGAACTAAAACAAACAAC
>NW_007036811.1:0-739 GCF_000164805.1 Carlito syrichta
AGTGATACAAGGCAAAAAGGGAAGGTTATTTTGATTAAGTTAGGTTCACCCTAGATTCTAGAGTCAGATCATGGTTCCACCACTTACCATTTGTATGATCTTGGGCAAATAACAACCTGCTTAAACCTCAGTTATCTCTTCTGTGAAATGCAGATACTACTTATAGGAATATACTAAGGATTCGGGATACTGCACTGTCAGGCATAGGAACTACTGCGTGCTTATAAAGATCTCAGTTGATTTGCATTTTCACATAGAATTTGTTAGTGTTACATATAAAATCAAACTTTCCTCATCATCAAAGCATATTTGATGAACATCCACACCATCAACAGTTCTATTCTACAATTCTACCCTGGTGACAGAAATAAATGATTTTAAGTTAAAACCCTATTCCACTACTTGCTGACTGTGCGATTTTTTTTTTTTTTTGGAAGGTTTTACTAATTCTCAGTTTCTTCATCTATAAACAAGATACTTATCTACCCCACAGTATTATCCTAAGAATTACATCAAATACAATAATGGATTTACAAGTGTTTGTTGCAAATCTTGGTATTCCTAGAGTAGAAAGTTCTGCTTAGTATGCAGTTTCAGAAAAATTGTAAACCCCTTAACCGGAACTTTAGCTGCGTTAGATTCTTTATTGTTAATCTCGTTTCCAGCTTTTGATAAGAATTAAAATGGTCAATGTAAGATGAAAGATTATAGTTACTGTAGTTTAACTTTCTGTGGCGGG
>NW_007036812.1:0-734 GCF_000164805.1 Carlito syrichta
CCCACCCCCATCCCCTATCCCATTTGTGGAAGAATTGTTATCCACAAAACTGGTCCCTGATGCCAAAAAGTTTGGGGACTGCTGCTAAGTGATATACCTATAAAGAGAATGGATAAACCACTGAGTAGACATTGTTACATTTATTAAATCGTTTTTATATATTTAAAATTTTATTTTGAAAAACAAAATATTTTTTATTCAGCAATAATAAATAAATATTTCTATTGGCACTGTCAGAAGTTTTCATTTTTGACTGTGTGCAAAATATATCTCTTTGTGGTTTTTCTCTGCATTCTCATGATAATAAGAAGTTAAACAATTTTTCATACATTTTGAGACACATTTGCCTTTCTAAAAATGATCTAGCATGGCATCTACTCATTAATGTACCTTCTTATTGATTGGCACACACTTTTATGTATTCTAATTACTAATAATGCAGTTCTTTGTTTGACTGGTTGGTGAGCTGGGCCACCAAGGGATGTTGCAGTTCCCAAAGCTTCACTGCCAGTCCAATATCCATGCAGTGGCCGCGTACATGGTGGCACCCAAGAGCTCAGGGTTGTCAACAGTTGCAGAGCTCCCAAGGAGCATTACAGTTCTCTTAGTTTGGGAGTCAGTGAGCCCCTGAGGAAAGTTACAGCTCAGTTGGTTTGGTGGGTCAGAAAACCAAGCCTGGCCCCCAAGGAGTGTTGAAGCTCTCTGAGCTTGGTGGGTCCAGCTCTTCCAGTCTA
>NW_007036813.1:0-1057 GCF_000164805.1 Carlito syrichta
CCCGCGCTTTGGGAGGCCGAGGTGAGGGGATTGCCTGAGCCCGCGGGTTCGAGACCCGCCCGGGCAACTTGGCAAGACCTCGTCTCTACAACAAATAAAAAAAAAATCTTTTTAATAAAAAAAAAAATAAATACATGATAGAAACAGTCACGTTACTGGGTTTGCATCCCGGATAGATAAGTGTAACACGCATAAGAACGACAGATCTAGACCGCACGCAAGAGCTCACGCCTGGAATCCCAGCACTTTGTGAGGCCAAGGCGGGAGAATCGCTTGAGGCCAGTAATTCCGGGCCAGCTCAGGCAACTTCATGGACCAGCTTCCCAAAAAAAAAAAAGCCAGGCGTGATGGCACCTGTCGTCTCACCTACTAGGGAGGATGGCATGAGCCCAGGAAGGTCTAGGCCACGGTGCCCTCCAGCCTGGGAGACAGAGTGAGACCCCGACTCGAAAAATAAGTAACGATAGCTCAAAAAAGAGGACGATGGCCAGGAGTGGTGGCTCGTGCCTGTCATCCCAGCACTTTGGGAGGCTGAGGCGGGAGGACTGCTTGAGGCCAGGAATTCAAGACCAGTCTGGGCAACATGGCAAGACCTGGTCTCTGCAATAAATCAAAAAACTAGCCAGGCGTGGTGGTGCCTGCGGTTCCAGCTACTGGGAAGGCTGAGATCACCTAAGCCCAGGTCATTGAGTCCGCAGTGGCTGTGAGTGTGCTACTGCGCTCCAGCCTGGGCGACAGAGTGAGATCCCAACTCCAAAAAAAAAGGAGGGGGGAGGAAATACAGCTGCATGCAAGTGATATCTCCATATTACGCTGGGATTAGTTCATGTATTTTTGGGTTTTTTTTTTTGAGTTGGAGTCTCACTCTGTCACCCAGACTGGAGTGCAGTGGCCGCTCCCAGCCACCACAGCCTCGACCTGCCGTGCTCCGGCGATTCTTCCACCTCAGCCTTCCAAGTATCTGGAACTACAGGCGTGCGCCACCATGCCTGGCTTTTTTTTTTTTTTGAGTTGGAGTCTCACTCTGTCACCCAAACTGGAGTGCAGTGGCCATCCT
>NW_007036813.1:1964-17393 GCF_000164805.1 Carlito syrichta
CGGAAGGCTGAGGTGGAAGGATCGCCGGAGCCCGGCAGGTCGAGGCTGCAGTGGCCGGGACTGGCCACGGCACTCCAGTGTGGGCGACAGAGTGGGACTCCGACTCAAAAACAAAAAGGAAAAAAAAAAGCTGCTTGGATTCATACATGGACATTTTTCCTATCAAACACGCCCCCCAGCCGTGCCTGACATGCCACTCTCAGCTAGGAAGCCACTGCTGGTGCCGAAGAAGAAACAGCTGGACAAAGAAGAAACAGCTGGACAAACCAGACCACCGACTGATGAGGAGAGTGGTCCAAGGCCGACGGGAATGTGCCTGAAAGCTTGGAGTGGGCACCGCCCACCTCCCCTCCATCTGGGAGTACGAGGACATCGCCCTGTCATGGGCCAGGGCTCTGTTACAATTGTGGGGGGGAAGGAGGACACGGGCCCCAGAGCTCAGGCTCAGGAGCTTTCAAAGGGCATGAGAACCTTCCGGAACCTGAGCTTAGCCGAGCAGCGCGGTCCGGGGCTGGGGCCAGCCTGGAGGAACGTCAAGGGACGGAGGGAGCCTGGCCCCCTCGGCCGTCCCCACAGTCGCACCCGAGGGAAGCCAATGCTTCTCTACCCCGGAGGGCCGGCCCGCCCTGTCCCTGCGCCAGCCGGAGTCCCGGTGGCTGCCAGGAGTCGGCCCATGCCTCGTGGCACACGGCAGCGGGGCTGGAAACCTGTTCAAGTTTTACTTGAGGCCCCTTCACCAGCGGAGTGAGCTTTGCAGAGAACGAGTCCCCCCGTTCTCTGGAAGGCGCCCACATCGAGCGCCATGGGGACCTGGGGACGAGGCAGACCCTCCGTATCCGGGATGGCGGGGAGGCAACCGGAAGCAGCTCTGGGAGCAGGAGCGGGAGCCGCGGGAGGTGGCGGTGCGGGGTCGCAGGGCGCGGGACAGGGGCTCCCTTCTCTAGGCTCCCTCCAGCTAGGCCCCCTGCCGCCCTCCAAAACACGCCCTGTGGGGGTCTCCGGCTGCTCTGTGCGTCACCCGGGACTCCGATGAGGACGGGCCCTCCCCCAGAACCATGTCCCCGTCCTCATCGCCAGCAGCTGTGGGTCATCCTCACCTTCCACAGCAAGAGGAGGCCTCGAGTGGGGAGAGGGCTGTGAGCCCAGAGCCGGCCCCCGCGGAGCCGCAGCTCCCACGGCCGGTCGGCCGGCCAGCCGGGCGGAGCCTTGGCACTCACACCCTGGGAAGGCCAGACAGGACCGACGACGCCCGAAGGCCACAACTGCTGGAGCCTCAAGAGCCGCCAGGGGACGGGCTGAGCCCAGCTGCTGACCCAAGGGCCACGGCCAGGGCGGGTACATCCGAGACCAGCGAGGGAAGACACGGACACAACGTGGGTTTCTAATCCAAACGCACTTCTCTTTATTCAAACCAGGTTCAGACTGGTCAGGAGGCACGTGAAGCCACGTGCCCAGGGGAGCGGCCGCCCGCGAGGCCCCGCCGGTCCCGATGCCCCGCTGCACCCCGCAGACGCCACCAGGCAGGTCAGTCGACAACGCAAGGAATTAAACAAAAAACAAAACACACTCAGTAGCTTTCTTCCTGCAGTGCCCAGAATTCCTGGACCAATGAGCCCAGCCCACAGCCGGGGGTGAGGGTTCACGGCCCTCACCAGTGCCAGTGCCGACGGAGACCCCGTTTTAAATTAAAAAATAAGCCAGTATACATCGTAGAAAATTTCTCTTAAAAATCTCACAATTTGTAAATGTATATTTTTTCTTTAACATAAAAGTTTACAATACACGGTAAAACAAAGGCTCAGGAAAGGAATTTCCAAAAAAAGGAGAATGAAGAAACCTGAAGTTGTGAATTAAAGCTGAAGACATTTTCTTAACCCTGTTGTTGAACCAGTGACTCTGTTTTATTGTGCTGATGGGTTAGAGAAAGAAATATGTTTAAAAACCTCAGTCCAGACACCCACAGCGGCTCCAAAAGCCTCGCGCCCCCCCCCACCCCCCAAGGTTGAGTCGCTACTTCTCCGCCAAGTTTGTGATTGTCACGAGTTCACAAGTTTCGCATCCTGGGCCGGGCCACGCAGACATCCCGCTAGCGTCGGTAGGGGTGGAAGCCCTGCACGTTGTGGTTCTGTCCACGTCCAAAGCCGCTGCCGCCGGCAGGGGGGCCCCCCGACCCTGGTACTGAGGGGCCCCCGTAGGAGGGGGGCTGCTGGCTGGGGTCCGAGAAGCCCTGTCCAAAGCCACTCAAGTCCTGCCCGTAACCTGCTGGGGGAGAGAGTCCTGTGAGCTCTGGGCGGGCTGGCAGTCCCCAGGCAGCGGCCCCGCCCGGCCAGCGCCGGCCTCTGAGCAGCTCTGCCTGGACTCTCTGTCGTCCCGCCTCGGCGTCCATGGGTCCTACCGGGCGGGGCAGGGCCTGTCTGGTGCCACCACCTGTGACCGACCGTGCCAGGCCCCAAGAGTGCGGCCTCTCTCAAGTCCACGTGCGCGGGACCCGCACAGAAAGGAAAGCAGCTTCCAGTGACCTTCCGGACGATGTGACCCACCCTGCACCTGCTCTCGCCTCCCTTCCTTGCTCCCGCGATGGGGGTGGAGGGGGTTGGACCCAGGCTCTCGGAAGCGCTGCAGCAGTTCCCGGCTTCTAGCAGGTTGGCTCTCAGAGCGGAAACCAGGCTTCCAGGCCGGAAGACAGCAGACCAGCCGTGGCGAGCCCCGCCTGCCGTCGCCTTGAGGGGCCTAGACCCACGCCATCCTCCCTGCGAGGCACGCCAGGCAAGGTCTCTGGCCCCAGCCCCACTGCTCCGGGGCCCTGCGGCGAGGGCAGTGCCCCCTACACCTCCGCCTGAGCACACTCTGGCCTCAGCTGCAGGAAGGACTTCTGGGAAGAGAGTCCTGTCTTCAGAGGGACGGATGCGGCTCCTGTCCCCGGACCACACTCTGGGGGAGGGCCTGCCCCGGGCCTCAGGGCCCCCGTCAGAGGCCACCAGCTCTGGACGCGCCTGGGCCTGCTGAGGGCTCGTGGCCAGCCAAGGTCCTGGAACCGGCAAGGGCCCCTTCCCAGAGGGCACCGCCGTGTCCACCCCGCGTCCCGGTGCAGGCAGGTAGGAGGACTGTGGAGGACGAGGTGGCACCTACCTAGGCCACATCACTGCTCAGCCTGACCATAAGAGTGTAAACAAAGTGTGGCCCGCAGCCCGGCGGGTCTGGAGAGTGGGAACCCAGGCCTGGCGAGAGACGAGACGGGTGACTGACACGAGGCGGCTGCCCCAAGCAGCGGCAGCCGCGCACGCGCACGGCCCCCACCGGTCAGGGGGCTTGGCGGCAGGGTCGAGAACCCACGTGTGACTACAGCCCAGGAGTGGGGCAGCGGGGCCAGAGCCATGCCAGGCGGGCAGGTGCCTCGGCCGGGATGCCACGACCCCTGGCGTCCACCCAGGCCTGAGGGAAGCGCTGCTGCAGGTCCCTGCACGCCAGTGGCCACCCTCGCGTGTGAGCTCAGGCCGCCCGGAGGCAGGTGCCCTGTGTGCTCAGGGCCCGCCCTGGGAGTGACCCAGGGGCTGCGAGGAGCTGCCAATGCCAGGAGCCCCCAGGCCGAGGCCACCGCGTCCGTCCTGAGCAAGGCGGGCTCTGACACAGGCTCAGTGTGAGGCGGCAACACAGACATGCAAACCGGCACCCCCGCCGGACCCTGTGCCCCGACAAGCTCTGCCCCGAAGCCACGTGCGCCGCCCGCAGATCACGTCCAGGCAGCACCCAAGCCACAACGAGCCTCTGGTTCCACGCTCAGCCCGATCCGCCAGGGCCCCACAGGCCCAGCCCCGCCCTTGGCGGGGTCTGCACCCAGAGAGGCAGCGAGGCCGGACACCGGAAACCGCTCGGGCAGCACCAGGGCCTCAGCCCCACCTGTCAGGGACGCGGCCTTCTCCCCCGTTCCCAAGCCCCAGGCCCGGGACGTGTGGGGGCGGACAGGCCTCCGGTGCCACCAGACCCGCTCTCCCTTCCGGGAGCTCGCCAGGCCCTGCGCCGCACCCCGCCCGCCGCTGCAGGGTGGAGGTGGGAAGAGGTACTCACCATACTGACTGTAGGGGAAGTCTGGCTGCGCCGTCGGGGGTTTGCTCATGTCCGGGGCAGCCTGGGACGGGGGCGGCGGGAAGGCCAGAGGTGCGGCCCCCGGAGTGGCAGGTGGAGGAGGAACCCCGGGAGGGGCAAACTGATCTGGCGGTGGGGGCGGAGGCCCGTAGCCAAAACCTGAGGACACACAGGGAAGGCAAGACACAAGGCGCGTGTGCGGCTGGGCCTGCTGTGGCAGCGGCAGACCACGCCCAACTCACCCCACTTGGTGGCGGACCATGCCCAGCCAGGCAGGGGCTGCCCAGACCTAGAAGTCCACAGGCCTGGACAGAGCCACAGCCCCGGGCCACGCCCCTAAGGACACATCCCACATTGGGAGACAAGGGTGGAGCCAGTGAGCGCCTACGAGACCAGGGCCGAGCTGGACCAGGGCCGCTCGATGCCTCCAGGGCACGTCAGGGCGCGAGACGCCAGCTAGAGCAGCGAGCACCCCAAGGCACGAGTACACTCTACCAAGGCAGAAGGCTCTCGCCAGGCAGCCCATACACTGCCTGAAGCTGTCTGTTCTGGGGAGGTAGCACTGTAGCAAGGCTCTAGAGCCCAGGCTGGAGTGCAGGGGTAAGATCACAGCTCACTGCAGCCTCCATCTCCGGGGCTCAAGCGATCTTCCTGCTTTGGCCTCCCAAGTAGCTGGGACTGCAGATGTGTGCCACCACGCCTGGCTCCCGTCACAAGCTTTCTGAGCAGACCACAACGCCGACAGCTGGCTACCACCTCCCCCTCTGTTGGGCTTCGGAGGGCCTTGTAGGAATCAGATCAGGTATGGCTGAGGCCTGATCTAGACGTGAGCCCTGGGCAACTGCAAACACGGGGCCTCCAAGCCTCCACGATGGGACTGTCCCAACAGCACCGCGCCCTACTGCAGAACACCCAGCAACCCAGGATGGAGCAGAGGCAGGACCAGGGGACCCTCCGTCTTGGTTGATGCCGAAGAGCCAACCCTGGCTGCACCTGACGATGCCCAACTCAAGGCCACGCCTGGCCTCCTACTGGTGCAGAAAGGGTCCCTTACTGGTCCTCTTGGCCCCCGTTCCCCGCACGTCCCTTCTTTCCTCTGGAAGGGTGGGAGGCCCAACCCCGGCACACGAGACAAGCAGGCTAGTGCTGCAGGGCATCAGCTGGTTCTACGCCCAGACCTTTGACTGCAGAGCGAAGCCACGGGAAGGTTGGTCGAGAACAAGACAAGGTCCAGACACCATCTCCCGAGGGCTCCCGTGGGCAGCCGGCTCAGGGCAGCCATGCCTGCAAGCTCAGAGACCTGCGGATCCCATCCTGTCCTGCAGCCCAGCCAGTGAGGCCACGAGCAACAGCGCCCGTCTGCCGGGTTCCTGCCTCCACGAGGCCTGGTGGCAGGTGACCGCTGACCGGCCGGCACTCCACCCACAGCCTTCCCCTGGCTGAGGCCAGAGGCACACAGACACGTGCCAAAACACACAGCAGGAACCCTGTCTACAGCCTGGCCCTGCCCGTCCCCCTTCCCTGCTGCTCTAGACTTACTGAACTGCGGTGGGGCACCGTAGCCCTGTGGGAAGCCCTGAGGCGGGGGGAAGCCTCCGGGAGGGGTAGACACGATGTAGGAGGTGAATGGCGGGGGTGGAGGGGGGGCTCCTCTTCCCGCAGGGGGTGGTCCATAGCCACCTGGAACACACAACACAGGGGTTAAGGGCAGACGGCATCAGACAAGACACCTGGCCCAGCCAGACCCTCTTCTCTCCAAAGCAGGGCAGAGTCCCACTCTCCAAGGCTGCACCAGCCACCGATGTGACCCACACCATGTGTGGCCCAGCCCTAAGGGCAGGCTGTGCATCCTGGGCTCTGCTCCCCATTTTCTATACCAAGGACTTACCAATTGCCTGTCCTGCCGGCACCCACATTCCTAGATGAAAACACAGAAAGGGGGGATTAGTGCCATATCCCCCGCCCCCACCAGCACCCAACACCCAGGAGCTGTTGACCCCAGGCACAGGCAGCATGGTCCCCGTGCCAGATTTGGCCAGGGCCCAGCCAGTGGGCCAAGCCCCCCGAACCCAGCGCTCAGGGCACCACCCTACTCCCCTCTCCTACAGTGGCCTCAGAGGTGCCTCCCCTCCGCCCCTGCCATGTCTGCTGAATGGGCACGGGGTGGCCTCCCAGCTCCACCTGCAGACACTGGAAAAATGAGTTCAAGCACCGAGATGCAGGGACAGTTCCCACGTCCTCCACACCCGCCTACTCTTTTCCACATGACCAACAGGGGAAGGCGACTGAGAAAGTCCCCGACCGGGTAGGGGGCCTGCAGACCCAGAACCGGCGAGAGGCAATCCGGAACCCTGAGCCAGGACTGGGGTCAGGTCAGGGGCTGGGCCAGAGCCAAGCAGCTTGTTCCATGTTTGCTGAAAGCTCAGCACAGGCCCAGGGCCAAGCAGGTGCAGACCTCGGCTGTCGGGGACGCAATGCTCAGTGGAGAGGACAGCAAGCGACAGAGGTAAAAGTCCCACCAGGTCTTCACGGCCTATGGAGGCACACCCCGTTCGCCCATGCCATGGGCAGCAGAGGGCAGGGCTGCGCAGGCCAAGCTGGCAGTCTCAGCCCTGTCACTCCACACGCAGACCCACCCTGGCGTGTCCCGGCGAGACCCGGGCCCCTCGGCTGTGGCCACACTGCCGCGGAGGGCCAGGGACGGCCTAGGCACGCGGCCCAACCGCGTGCCTTGCAGAAGCTTCTGCAACAGCCTCGTCCGCATGTGCGCAGCAGAGGCCAGGGGTGTGTGTGTGGGGGGGCCTGCTGCCAAGGACACCCGGGCCTTGGGGCGGAAGGACCGCGTGGCAGCCTTACCTTGCGGACCGTATCCTTGCTGCCACGTGGGCGGGGGCTGGCCGGCCCAGCCGTTGGCGGCGTTGGGCACGACCCGGCTGCCCCACTGGCTGGCTCCCGGCTGGCCCGGAGCTTGGCTCTTGCTGTCCCGAGGCTCGGCCCGCTTAACTTCCACCTAGACAAACCGAGCTGAGGCTCAGGGGGCGGCCACGGGCCCAGTACCCGCTCCCTTCAGACACACCCTTGGGTGACTTATGACTACACTTAGCATCTTACGACTTAAGACTAAAGACTTAACTATAAACCTTATTTAGGCCAGTAGCAGTGTTTTTCTTTAAAATTCTTTTGTATCATTTAATTTTTTGGTTTAGAAAATGTTTCTCAGGTACAACAGATGCAGCTGTAAGACACAGGAGCCCATCCGCTGCGGGCAGCAGGGACAGAGCCAGAACCCTTGGGGTTTCCGTGCGCGCCGAGGGGCCTTTACTTCAGTTCCACGGCAGCGCCCTCCCCCGTGGCCTCTTGAAAACACGGGGCAAAGGGACCAGGGCCTCCCCGCCATAGGCACCCTCCGCACTGGCCTCCCGGGACCCACCCACCTGCGCTGTGAACTCATACCTGAGAAACACGGCTGGCGTTTTACTTAGGTTATTTAAGATGTCTAATGGAAGATAAAGACTTACCTTCCCCAGGCTAACGCTTAAAGAATCTCAATTAACTCAAAATAATGTCAGAGGGAATGGATGTGGTAAGAGAATCTTACATTACATCTAACAAAAAAGTAAACAGACATGCAATAAAATGGACATTGGAATCAGTAAGCAATCTTCATACTGTGTTGGGTCGGAGCCTTCCCTTCTGCACATCAGAAGCCAGAGTGTCCCGGGAGCAAGGACGGAGGCCGTGGACAATGGCCAGGACGAGCACGGCCCGCTTGTTCCAGGCGCAGCGGCCGACGCCCCTCACGCCTCCCTTCAGCCTGGGCGGGCAGCAGCAGAGGCTCCCCACCCTGAGGGCTGCTCGGCACGTGGGGACCTGGGGTTTCTTATTTTGAGGCTACGTTTCGGTGAGACTGAAGAGCCAATGGAGCCTTCCTCGGGGCCTCATCTGAGAGTCCCTCAGTGCTGCCACTGCACAGCAGACAGGCTGTGGCTGCAGAGGTACAAAGCCCCCACCCGCCCAACGCCCAAGGACGCCCCAGGGACAGGCCCGGAATCCCGTCAGCTCAAGGCAAGGCACCAGCAGGAGGACCAAGGGGCGAATTGCAAAGAACTCGGATTAAGGAGTCTTCACACACTCTCCTTAGGGGAACCTGGTTCCTGCTCACAAAGCAAAGCAGTCCTTGTAATTTGAAAAAACCGCTTTGACTCTTTCCTGTCTGAACGCACCAGCGCCATCGCCTGGCATCAAGCTGTGCTTACCACGTGGGACCCGAGCTGGTCACAAAACGGAAGATCCCCGAAGAGAGGCCTGCAGTGACACCGCATGCCACATCCAGCCGACCAGGAGAGGTCAGCAGTGGGTGGGCTGGAAACCACCTGTCCATCTTGCTTGGAAGATGGGCCCACACCAAGGCTGCCTCAGCCCTGCTCAGGCCTCATGCAGGCCAGAGGCAGCCATGGCTAGGGGGAGCACTTCGGGTCCCACGTAGCAAGATCTCGCTTGTCCCACATTTCCAGTGTCACAGTACCTTAAAACACTAAGCGCAGACTCCTTTGAACTGGCGTACATAACTGTATGCACCCTTGCAAGCCCCATGCTAATTTTCAACTAAAAGCTGCAGCTGATGTCAGAGCAAGGGTTCAAATGGAATTAATGAAGTCTGCAACAAAATCTCAGCCGCCTGTCTACAAGCATCACTCCACTACGGTTTTTATACACGCCAGTCCTGAGAGCGTGCGGCGGGCCAAGGTGGGGGCAAGAGACAATGGGTGCAGTGCTCCCCACTACACCGTCACTGACCAAAATGGCCCTGGTCTCGTGGGACGGGCTGAGCATATCAACTGGAACAGGAACAGCTGACCGCGCCAGTAAAGGCCCGGGTAGAGTCCCATGCTGGTGAGAAGTGATTGCACCATCTGGGCATGCTGAGTGGTTTAAAAGGATCAAGACAAGAATCCTGCAAAAAAGCTGGCTCCTAGGCATCTGCTAACTGCAAGAAATTCCACACTGCAGAATTCCTCCCAGTTATTCACTTCAGAGTTCACGTCTCAAGAACCTCCAGGGTCCGGGGAGCAGGGCGGCTGGGGCCGTGTTCCGATCCGCACCTGGCAAGGGTTGGCCCGGGGGTGGGGGCTTTGCCTCCTGTCGCTCTCAGCTGGGGGCAACACAGTATGAAGATAACACAACCAGAGGTCACTTGACTGCATGGTGGTTAAGAACTATCGAGAGCATATGGCTGGTACCGGAGTTCCACAGTAAGTGACCCGATTTAAAAGAACCAATCCTTCAGGATGTTTTCGTGAATCTTTGGGGCGGAAGCGGGACTGGTTCTGGACGGCCCGCTGCTCACGGCGTTAGCCGGGATTGGGCCATGGGACTGGACAGACATCTGAAGGAGTGGTCAGGAAACCAAGCCTGAGGCAACGCTGCGATTTCACTGGAGCCAGCACCACCCGCCAGAGCTCAGCCTCAGCCACCCACCCGCTGTGTTCCCGGTCACCCAGAAGGGGCCCCACGAATACAGCTGGGAGGGGCCGCCTGGGAAAGCAGGACCCCTCCTCGCTTCTGCAGAAGGCTCACAGGACGCCCTTGTCCAACCCCTGCCGGTTGAGGACTTCCCTGTCCAGTGAAACCCCTCCGTTGCCTAAGACTTGGTTTGGTCTTAAGGTAAAATAAAACTACAACTACACACTTTTTTGCCCATGATGTCGTGAAAATGCATGTTGACAGCCTGGTCCACTGATTGTTCGTCCTCGAAAGTAATAAATCCAAAACCTAGCCAACGACGAAGAGTGAATCAAGGTAGCAGGGTGTTGTGACACAAACAGGATGATGAACAGTATTAGGGACGGCCGAGGGATCGACCCGGGTCTCAGCGAAGCTGCGTGGGGACTGGCGGCCCGGAGCAGGCGCTCCCCTCGAGTCGCCACTCAGCCGGCTGCAGAGCGCGTGCCCAGGGCATGGACGGCGACGCCCGCACTCCCGGCGGTGGCTCTGCTGGCTGGGGCCCGAGGCGAGGCTCTGTGTCACAGACACATCTGGGATGACAAGGCCGCCTTGGAAGGCAGCAGCCCAGCCTGAGCTGGTGAGGGCCTCCTGCGGACGCAGCCGGCCCTACGCCCCACGGGGGCTGGAGGCCTTGCCAGGAGCCTCGGGCTCTCGGCTGAGGAGTACAGCTGGAGTCAGCCCCCGCAGGGGGAGCACTCCGTCCAGCCAGGGGCGTGTGGGTGCGTTTCTGCTTTTCTGAAACCCAGGTCTCCCCCTCGGCTTTCAATTTGCTTGCAGCAAGTGCTGACAGCAGCCATTATCGCTCTACAGCGTTAACAGAAGTTGGGATCTATGACAGTTAGCGCCTCGCCAAGCTTAGCCAACACTGTTGGGTAAGCCCGAGGAGTCCCACCAGGTCATATACGTAGGCAGATACGCATATATGTAGGTCTATCAGTAAATATGGTACACAAAGATACAGGCCACAACGGTTTCCAGCAGGTCAAATCTGCTGTCAGCAGCAAGAGCAAGATGCATCATGTGATCAAAAAAGAAAATTTAAAGGAAAAAAAATTTAGCATTTCCCAAACACAAGAAGTGGCAGTATAAACGAAGTTTGGTTGGTCTGGGTGAGCGCGGCCCACTAGGGGGCGCCTCGTCCTGTGCCTGCGGGGGTGTGCGGGCTCTCCAGCCTTCCCAGCGGGTGGCTTGAGCCCGCCAGGCAGGCCCTCCCAGGCGGGGACCTGATGAGCACTAGCCCTCCCCAGGTGGCCCCCTGCCCGAGACAAAGGACACGCGGCAGACAGCTGCCGAAGACCTCGAAGACCGAGACGGATGCGGGAAGAGCCGGCACCGGGCTGAAGACGGGGTGTCGCCTGCACCAGAGAGGCACAGGGAGGGCCCCAAAGCTTCGCACAGCAGGGGACAGAGCGACACAGGCACCACTGTGCTCGGGGCAGAGACGTGAGCGCGTGGCAAAGGGAAGTCGTGGTCGGAGCCGGCAAGGGCCCGGGAGGGACAGCCCACGGCGGGGCCCCTGAAGCTGAAGAAACAGGTGCCGGGGCGCGGGGCTGCAGCCAGCTGGGACCAGGCTGAGAATTCGAAGCAAAACTGAGGGCAGGAAGGAAGGAAACGGCGAAGATGAGGCAGCAAGGGAGAGGAAGCGGCAGAGACCACCGCCAAGGACACCGGGGCGGCCGCTCCTGACCGTGTGTACCTGAGCGTGGCGACAGGCACAGGCAGTGCCTCCAGCCTGACAGGAGAGGAGGTGGTATGGAGCCCTGAGGGCAGCACACAGGGAGAGCAAGCAGGGCAGAGAAGACCAGGATGAGGGAGGGAGCAGGCGAGGCAGCAGGCTGGTGCGAGGGCCACAGGGGACCCTGCAGCGCGAGCGCTCACCCGGAGACGTGTTGTGCCCAGACACATGCGGGACCCTACCCAGGGACACACTCACTAGCTTCGGTCACCAAGGGGGAGCAGGGGGAGGGCAGGGGAGGCAGACCGGCCGCAGAAGACTCAGAGAGGTCAAGAGAACAGGGACGCGCCCCGGGAGGACCGCCAGCCTGTGCTGCGCTCTGCGGGCACCCGCAGGGACACTCCCGAAGCCCGACGGCCAAGGCCGTGCGGCCACACGCCAGCCTGAAGCTCCCTCTACGCCAGCTCCTTCCGCCCCTGCCCCGGCGTGGCCCGGCTATGCTTGCTACGTGCGGTCCACGCGGGACCGGCCAGGAGACCACAGCCAGCGTGGCGGCCGCGGGCACCAGGAGATCTGGGGGCGCCCTGAGGCTCCTGCCCGGAAGCGTCACAAGACCGGAGGCCACGCTGGGAACACAACGGCGGCGATGAACGACAGTCAAAAGCTGACATTCTCTCCAACTGCAGGAGTGTCTGAACCACAGGCCGCTGGGTCCGGGTACAGTGCAAGAGGCGCTGAGTCGTGGGAAGGAGCCCCGGAGCGGGTTGGCTAGGAATGCGTCTGTCAAGCGGCGACACCACCGCTGAGGAAGCGGGACAGAAACACCCGAAACTTCGTTTACACCCCACTGGAGCAAAGCCGCTCCCTCCTCTGACTGCGGGACTGGCCTGTACCTGTGTGATATAACTTAGCACCTGGAGAAGAGAAATCTAAAGAGATATCGTTAATCACAAACAATTCACAGAGAGAAAAGGAAACAGCTTACTTAGCATTACTGTACTTTACTATGAAACACTTAAGTACATCACTAAGCATGTGCGGCTAAATTAAGTTAAGACTAAGACTTAACAGCTTAATCGACATGAAGTAGGAGCACACTCCTTGATCGTGGAGGAAGAGGAGGAGGGCAAGGTTCAAATGGCAAACTATTCTCCAGCATGACGCGGCATGCTGCAGGCACTGCGGGCTGCCTCTGGCTCCCTGGGACAGTGCGGGGGGCACGGGCACTGCGACAGACCCCGGCTGGAAGGTCTGCCCACACACCCGGCCAAACGTGGCAGATGACCCAAAAACACACGGGCGAGACAAACAGCAGCAGCCACAAACATGGGCATGGAACTCGGGTGCCAGCGCCCAGCTCTACCAATGTGGACATACACGTGGGGGACACTGGAGAAAAACGACGGGAGAGGCTGAGGCAACACCTCACCCCCCGCCGCCCACCTGCCCTGCTGACTGGGAGGGCGAGGAAAAAATCAAAAGCATGGGATGGAGAAGAGAAGTTTGTGCTCCAGGCCCGTGGCTGATGCAGCTGACGTCAGGAGGTGAGAATGCCACACGGCGGGAACGACACATGGCCGTCAGCAGGCAGGCGATGGAGACTGCACTCTCCTGGGATACACTCAAAACAGACCAGTGGAGACCACGGCGGGCTGGAAAAGCCTCACACGACAGCCAGGAACAGCAGGCAGCACCTGCCGCCCTCGGCAGTAGTGACAAGCTGTAGGTCGCATGTCTCCACGTCCTCTCATGAGGCGGGTCTACCACCACCATCACCTAGCTGGGTTGGGGGGAAATAGTTTGCCATCTGAGAGGGGAGTGGGGACAGAAGGCCAGGACAAACTGGATCTGCCTTTACCTCGAGGCCTCTGCTTCTCTGCGTCATAGATCATGACCACTTCGGTGACCTGCAAGAGAGAGGGCGGTTTTCAGCCACATGTCTTGCCGACAAAACCCCAAGTGCACAACACAGGGGAGTGCTCCGGCCAAGGCCGGCTTGCGGGGTCTGCTGTCTGCAAACAGGGTGGGTACCCTGACAGGCTGGGGCTGGACACAGGCGCAGGAACACTGCTCCAGGGGGCATCTGGACACCAGTCCCTGAGTCAGCCCCACTGTCCCACTTGTCTGTCTGAGGGGAACAAGCTGACCATGACTTTGGCCACACGTCTCAGTTGGAGACACGAGGGCCAGGAGACCCCACAGAAGCCTCTGCCACTCAGACGAGGGAAGGGAGGCTAGGAGGAAGGGCACACGGGCTCAGCTCCCCACGGCCACACAGACATCAGGACCCAAGGGCCTCACTCTGGCCCAGCCCACCCACCTATCTTCCTGGCTGATGGGCCAGGGTGCAGCCTCCAGGACCAGTGTGCGTCCTGGCAGAGGCCCCAGGTGTGACTGTGTGCCTCTGCTTCTGGTGACGCAATGGCTACCCTCACCCCCGGTTTGCTGCCCAAGCTTTCCCCATGCACCCCGGACTGCTGGGCTCAGTCCTTTCTTGTCTGCCTGCCCAAAAGGCAGCTCAAGGGCCAGCCTGCCCACAGCCTAGCTGAACCTGCTTCTCTGGAATGGCCACCACCTGCCTCTTCACACCATGGCAGTTACCACACAGCCAGAAGGGCTGCTGGAGGTATGCCGGGCTAGCTCACGCTTGCCTGCAGGCTATGAAATGGCCTTGAGGGAAAGGGCAGAGGCCTGGGTGTCAGGACGTAGGCTAGGGGTGTGAAGGGAACACGGGAGGGAGCTCCTATCACAAAGTTCCAGGAAGCCACAATCCAGGAGCTGGGCCCCAGGAGCCAAGAGCTGCAGGGAGCAACTCACCACTCCGAATTTCTTGAAGTACTCCCTGAGCTCTGTCTCACCACAGTTGTGAGGAATTCCACCGACAAATATCTTATTTGATTTACTGTTATCGCTTCTGGGTCCTTTCTGCTGTTCCGAGAAGAAAAGAAGGTCAGTTTACGCGGGGAGCCCTTCCAAGCCCTTCCCATGTGCTGGGCATGGCTCAACCTCAGGGGCTTGGAGGCCAGCTGACAGCCAGACAGACGGCAGAGTGCCCGCGAGCACCAAGCACGCTGACCACCTCTGCAGGACTCAGGCCCGCGCGCTGCCACAGAGCGTTGCTTGCATGAAGCGCGCACACAGCCCGCAGCGCCCTGCCTTCAGTTACGCCCGACAACAGCCACACGACACCGGCAGCTACGACACGAGGCTGGGACTTGAGGACACAAGAAGAGGCAACTGAGCGATTCACGCGGGTCGAGACACAGCCAGGTGCTCGGGGGTTCAGGCTGCAGGGACTCTCCAGCAACCGAACAAGGCCCCGACTCTTCTGCCTCGCCTGAGCCACCCCCGCGGCCCTGGACACTGACCTCGCGCTGCCAACGGCACCTGCGCCCCGGCGCTGCTCCTCGCCCTGCTTGCTCAGAGAGAGCTGCCCGGTCTTCCTGACCATCCTTGTTTCTAGCTAAGCACACGCCAGTTTAGGCTGTGCCAACTGCCTCGGGTTAGATGCTAGTCCTCTAGGGTGACTGGTCCCTGCTGTGACTGTGGGGAGGGTTTGACGGGGACACACATGGGTCGACACTCATCCAGCTGCAGCTCACGTTCGCCTTTCACATCTTAGCAAAGCTACTCAGAGCCTGAAGAGACACCAGCTAACAGCCAGATGGATTACTGGCTCAGTGGGATTCCAGTCTGAGAAGAACAGTCATGGGAGACATCACTCCAGAACAGCGAGCATGGCCTGAACCAGGGTGACTCTGAACTACTGCAGGCATGATCCGGTACGCTGTGGTGGGCAGAGGAGGGCATTCAGGAGACGCACCCTCCCATCCCTAGGACAGTGTATGCAAACAGAGGTGGACACAAACACACAGACACATCTGGTAAAAAAAATATATTTTGGGGGTAGAGGTGGGTCTTGCTACACTGCCCAGGCTGATCTCAAACTCCTGGGCTCAAGCAATCCTCCTGCCTTGGACTCCCAAAGGGCTGAGATTATGGGTGTGAGCCACCATGCCTGGCACCTTTGTAAAATATCAACGACTAGCCGGGCTCGGTGGCTCAGCCTGTAATCCCGCGCCTTTGGGAGGCTGAGGTGAGTGGACGGCCTGAGCCTGCGGGTTCGAGACCCGCCTGGGCAGCGAGACCTCATCTCTACCATAAAT
>NW_007036813.1:17614-25722 GCF_000164805.1 Carlito syrichta
AAAAAAAAATCAACGACTGATAAAACACAGATCTAGGTAGTGTGCTGAGGTGCTTACTGCATTATTCCTCCAATTATCCCGTATGTGAAAAATGCTCTAAAGTTGCAAAAACAACTGTTCCATGGGCCTGAGAGCAGGCCTACCTGAGAGCAGTTCCCGTCTGCCAAGAGCAGCTGGGATTCTGCCAGAAATGCAGATTCTCAGACCCAGCCCTGCTGACCACACACTTCAGGAGGAGCCGTGCTCAGTGTCTGAAGGAGCCTCCAGGTCCACACTGCCCAGAACCTTCTGTGAGGACAGGAACATTCTCCACTGCACCACCCCATGTGGCTGCAGGTATGGTTGAGAACCCTGAGCTGAGCAGGGTGAGGTGTGGGTGATGGTGAGACCCAGAAGCCAAGTGACCCCCAGGCTAGAACCACACCTGGTCCACTAGGCAAGCATGAGGGCCACAGTTCAAAGGATGCCCAGGAGCCGCCGCACCAGGAGACGTCCAACAGAGCTGGAGGAGTGATCAGCCTAAGCTCTCAGACACAGTCACCACCCTGGGTAGGCAGAAGCTTTGGGAGTTGGCTGGGCACAGTGGCTCCAACCTGTCATCCCAGCACTTTGGGAGGCAGAAGAGAGAGGATTCCTGAGCGCAGCAGTTCGAGACCAGCCTGGGCAACCTGGCAAGACCTCGTTCGCCAGGTGTGGTAGTGTGCGGCTATAGTTCCAGCTACTTGGGAGGCTGAGGTGGAAAAATCCCCGAGCCCAGCAAGTTGAGGCATGGCCACTGCACTTCAGTCTGGGCGACCGAGTGAGACGCCAACACACAGAAAAAGAAGGTCCAGGAGTGGAGGAACAGCCACAGCATGAGGAGAGACGCGGTGGGAAGGAGACAGGCAGGCACCACTCAGTCGGCCTCCCGCGCAGGAGGAGGCTGGGCACAGGGGCCGCGAGGGTTGGAGGACAGGCTCCGGAGGGAGGGTGCCAGCTGTCCTTCCCTCGTTAGGGGGACTTGGTGACAAGCTAAAACACGGACAGCACCAGATGTGCCTGGGCGACTCTCGACTGCTGGCGCCAGCCTAGATGGCCAGGGAGCAAAACCCCTGGGGGGCGTCTAAGTTCCGACTGAAGAACACGCAGGGTAGCCCCTAGCCCCAGCTCCTTACCCATCCCTCCTTCGGCCGTGTTCGCTCTGGCTGCATCCCCCGGGGTGTGCATGGCTTCGGGTCGATCTGTGGAAAGTTTCAAGGCAGCCGGTTGTGAACACAAGGCCGCTTTCTCTAGGAAAGCGGGCATGAGCAACAGTCGCCGCAGCGCCAGGGACCACCCCGCCCAGCCAGCTCCGCCCACCCGCCTGTCTGCTGCGGCAGCGTCCGGCCAGCACCAAGGCTTCACCTCTTCCCAGTCAGTCACACAGCAACATTCCTCCTATCACCACCACTCAGACTTCAGGCCAGCTCGGACAGAGGAGCACGTGGCAAGGCACACCCTGGAGAAGGACACTTACGTTTCGGCCGTCGAGTGTGTGCGGTCTGCTGGCCAGCACCGTCCCCACACAGTTGGGGTCTTTGAATTTGACAAACCCAAAGCCTCGAGACTGGTTGGTGGTCTTATCTTTCATGATAACACAGTCCACCACTTCTCCATACTGGGAAAAGTAGCTGCGAAGAGTCTCTGCTCAGAGATTGGGAACAAAACACAAATACACACGACTGGTGTTAGTCACGAGTCTTACGGTGGCCTTGAGCACCTGCAGGTTCCCGGCATTTTGCCGGGCCTGAGGTCTACAGGTGGCCCCATCAGCAACCACACAGGGGCCGGGGCTGAGGGGGAGGTGCCTGGAAGGCCATGGGATCCCAGCCCCCTACGCGGACGCCTCATCTCTATCAGAAGGCTGCAGGCGATCCCAGCAGTTGCCGGGGGTCACCACCTGATTCCCGGGCGGCCAGAAAGCCAAGTGCAAGGAGACACAGACACGAAGGGTCTGAGCGCTGACCGACGACTGCCTCCTCGACTGAACTGGGCAAGGGCCTGGCTCTGGGCCTCCACACGCCCCGCCAGCAGCTCTCCTGCCCCCAGAATCCTGCTGCCTGGCCCGGAGCCCTGAGGCCAGAGTTCTCCCTACAACTCGAGTACACCCTCTCTGCCCCGGTAACTCCCAAATTTCTGTCCCCTGCTCAGAAATCAAGAAAATGTCGAAGGGACTTCAAAAAATCAAGACAGTGAAGAGACTAACAGACACAACTTGTAGACCAAGGTTACGGAGTCCGGACTACAGCACCCACCTCAAGGCCCCATCGCCACTTACCTTGGGTTGTGCTCCAGTCTAGACCACCCACGAAGAGCTTCCTGCAATTGAACAAGACATTCAGGGTCAAAAACGGCTCCCATCTCAGAAATGCCCCAATGAAGGCCACGCAGAGTGGCTCATGCTTGTAATCCCAGCACTTTGGGAGGCCAAGGGGGAGGATTGCTTAAGCCCAGAAATTCAAGACCAGCAACAAAGCAATACTTTTGTCTGCATATAAAATGTAAAAAATTCGCCCGGGCAACTTGGCCAGACCTCATTTCTACAATAAATCAAAAATCAGCCGGGCGTGGTAGCGCACGCCTGTAGTTCCAGCTACTTGGAAGGCTGAGGTGGAAGGATCGCCGGAGCCCAGCAGGTCAAGGCTGCGGTGGCCGGGAGTGGCCACTGCACTTCAGTCTGGGCAACAGAGTGAGACTCCAACTCGAAAAAAAAGAAAGGCCCTTGCCGGGCTCGGTAGCTCAGCCTGTAATCCCGCGCCTTTGGGAAGCTGAGGTGAGTGGATTGCCTGAGTCCGCAGGTTCGAGACCCGCCTGGGCAGGCAAGATATCATCTCTACAATAAATCAAAAAATCAGCCGGGCGTGGTAGCATGCGCCCGTAGTTCCAGCTACTCGGAAGGCTGAGGCGGAAGGATCGCCGGAGCCCAGCAGGTCGAGGCGGCGGGGGCCGGGAGCAGCCGCTGCACTCCAGTCTGGGCGACAGGATGAGACTCCAACTCCAACTCCAAAAAAGAAAAAAAAAAGAAAGGCCCATCTGACCCACCTAAGGTTTCTTTCAAAACACAGACATTTGTGGGAACTACAGCACATAGAGCTCACGGCAACGAGCCAGCCACCCATCCACACCAGCTGCAGACAGACATGAATGATGGCTGCATGCCTTGCCACTGCCACGAGGGACAACCATCACAGAGTCACACGCTGACCACAGGGAGCAAGAAAGGAGGTGCTGCAATAGGCCAGCAGTGACCACATGGAGCCCTGCTGCTCCCGTGTGGGACCTGGGCACGCCTGTCTACTGCTTCTGCAGGTGTTTTATCGTCATGGAAAAGTTGTGACATCTAGGTTTGAGATGACGCACGATAAGCTAGAGGAAACAGACACCTTAGACAAGTACACCACAACAGTCTCGGAATTACAGAGGTGGGGGAGCCTCAGCGGAGGACCCCGTACTCGTGAACAAGGACCCACAGGCGATGGGGAGGCCCAGAACCTCCAGACTCAGAACAGGAGCCCCAGGCCCACGCCACCACCCCCGACCCCCAAGGCCTGGGCCATCTTTTCGCAGACACACTGGGCTCTCCGGAGGAAGTCCCCCATTCACCCTGCGGCCACACCCAAGGGGCCATCTCCCCACGTCTCACAGGCCTGGCTGGCAAGGGTGGGCCGAAGCAGCCCGAGACCAGCACCCGGCGGCCCCCACGGGCCTCCAACGTCACCTAAGTTTCCCCAGACCCCGCAGGCGGCCTGACAGAGCAGCAGGCAGGGGTGAGGTGGTTCTGTGGTGGCGGCGGCTCTCTGGTCCTGCTTGCTGTCCCCAGAAAAAGAGGACACGCATCGAGACCGAGTTCCTCGGCCTGGCCACTCCTGGGCTCCCGCCATCGTGACTCTCGGCCTTCAGAGCAGAGCACCTTCCCAGCTGAGGCACCACCTGAGACACAGGACCCTCGCCAGCCTCTCCGAAAACACCGGCCCCAGCTGGCATTCCCGTGTCCCCACAGCCAGCCACACCAGCTGGGCTTTGGGCTCTGAGCAAAGATGCCCTGCTAGGATGAACGCACCCTGTCCGTGGGTACCGGGAGCCACAGCCTCACGCAGTCATCCCGCCTGAGCTCCCGCCAGCTCCCCCGGGAAAGACCCTGGCGGCCGCCAGGGTGCCCGTCACCTCCACCATCTCCAGCGCCGGGGCTGGGCCCGTCGCCTCCGGCCTGCATGAGTCAGCCCTTGGCCAAGTGTCTGGGACAGCAAGCGGTCAGGGGCTCGTTCGTCCTCTCTCCCCAAGGAGGACAGCGGGAACGCAGCATGTGAGAAGCGCTCGCCCCACCAGAAAGGCACCCCTGGACGCCTCGACAGGCGAGAAAGGCCTCGGCCAGCTCTTCCCTAGAGAGGGACCTTGGGGATCAGGCGGGCCGGCCAGCCTGCACTTCGCGTCCCTGAGGCAAGACCTGTAAAGACAAGTTTCAGGAAGGCACTGACCCAGCACCAGCGGGAAGCTCAGGCTCAGGCCTCGTTGACGGAAACCCGCGTCTCCTGCGTGCCTGGGGCACAGGCCAGGGAGCACAAGGTCAGGTCAGGCTGCTCCCCACAGGCCTGCAGCTCCCACGCCCCCTGCAGGGTGGCACCCAGCAGGGCGACCTCCACGAACGGAAGAGGGCCCCTCGAGGCTGGCTGGGCCACCCAGAGACTAGCTGGCACAGTCTCTTGGAATACACATCCAAGTACTCACCGACCTCCGAAAACGAAATGCAGCCACGTCACCAGGAGAGGCAGCGGCCTCCGCTCAGCACAGTCCGGCCCAGCCAGCCCCAGCAGGTGCCGCTTCCCGGCAGCCAGCCCCAGCACCCTCGGGATCAGGTGTGCCCCAACACCCCAGCTGCCAGCCCTCAACTAACTCAAAATCGAGTATTGGGGGGAAGGCCAGAAATGCCATCACTTGGCACGAGGGGCAGCGCCAAGGAGGCCCGTGGATCAAATCATCTGGCGTCATTGTGGCCTGTCTCAGTTTTGATCACCATGCTGCGTGCTTAGAGAAACGTCTTTGTTCTTGGGAAACAGTAGCTACCGCACCCACATAAAGGGGCATCAGGGCTCCAGCTTCACCCCAGAGTTTTCAGTGGAAACACAAGGTGCACGGCGTGAGCAAGGACAGCACATGACTATGGAAGAAACGTCAGTCCATGCTGAGGCTGGGGATCAGGAGTATCTGGGAATTTTGGTTAATGTTTGTATAATTTTTTGGTGAGTCTGAAATTATACATAATTAGTTACAAAAAAAACTTTCAGCCGGGCTCGATGGCTCAGCCTGTAATCCCGCGCCTTGGGAGGCTGAGGTGAGTGGACTGCCTGAGCCCGCGGGTTTGAGACCCGCCTGGGCAACTTGGCGAGACCTCATCTCTACAATAAATCAAAAAAACTAGCCAGGGGTGGTAGCGCGCGCCTGTAGTTCCAGCTACATGGAAGGCGGAGGCGGAAGGATCGCCAGAGCCCAGCAGGTCGAGGCTGCAGAGTGAGACTTCAACTCAAAAAAAAAAAAAAACAAAAAACAACTTTCAGAACTAAGGAAGCGACAGAACACAAGTTTTTTCTTGTTTCTAAGAGACAAGATTCCAGCTCTGTCACCCAGGCTGCAGAGCAGCAGCACAATTATAACTCACTATAACCTCGAACTCCTGACCTCAAGCGATCCTCCCTCCTCAGCCTCCCGAAGGGCTGGAACTACAGAATGAGCCCCACTGCACCTGGTTTTAGGTCTCTTTTGAAACAAGTCTCATCGCTTACGAAATCCGATAGCTAACGACAGTTTTCGTTTTACACAACTAGTTTGAAGGGAAGAAAACAGGGCCTGTGTGAGCTAACGCCTTGTCTGAGTCTCTCCTTTATTCATTCTCAGAAAGAGCCATCCGATGAGATGGGCACTTCTCTGCCTACAGACAGGTTTGGAAGGTCCTGGGAGGCAGGCTTCACCTCCTCAGTGGCAGGGACCACCGCCAGGGACCCAGGACAAAGGCCCTACCTCTGAGGTTCAGGATTTTAGTCAGTAAAACAAGAAAGCTCCTGGCTGCCAACGGCACCAGGGCGAGTGAGCAGCCAGAGTCCAGACCTGGGGGGCCCTGATGGGAGCAGTCCAAACCCTTCCTGCCAACCGCCCCAGGCCACAGTGCCAGCCGTCAGGGGAACCCACATCTGCGTTCATGCACATCCAGCCCAGTAGCGACGCACCGGCATCGGGAGGCCCTGAGGACCCTCACTGCTCCGACGCCAGGCTTGCGGGCAGGAATGAAGGTGTTAATTGGGCAGCCAAACCCCAGACTACGCAGATTAAGGGATTAGCCACGAGCAAGGCGCCCGGGCTCTGCCTCTGATAGGCCCCTCACTGCACGGACAGCATCTCTGACACTGGGAACCAGGAGCTCCTACACACCCTGTGCCCTACAAAACCAGAAGGTGCCACTGCCCATGCAGGAGGCAGCCCCCATGCAGGCCCTACCTGTGTGCTCATTCAGAGTCAGGTACGCTGTCTGCCCCACCCAAGGCTCTGAGCCTGGAACCCCTGACACCCCCTTAAGCCTGCAGCATGACGCGTGGTGGGGCTTCGGGCTTCGCTCTGGAAGGGAGGCTGTGGAGGAGACCCAGGGGCACCCAGCGGGTTAATGTTCACCCTCTTCTGCCTGGTGAAACCGAAACCCGGCCTGGGATGACCGCCCGCTCCTGCTCGGTGCGCTCCGGGCGGCCGCACAGCACGCACGCTGAGAAGTCCGTCGCAGGGGCTTCCCCAGGCCTGGCCTGTCTCCAAGATCCCTGGACTCCTGGCAGCACCAGCAAGGGCTTTGGAAAGTGACCTTCCAGCCAGGCCACTCCAGGTGAGCAGACTCCTGGTGGCCGTGGGCAAGTGACCTTTGCCCTCCTGCTGTCCTGGGGACAGCACAGCGGGGCAGAGTGCAGGAGCCTCACTCACTCTCCAGGCCGAGCTCCCAAGGCCCAGGGCCCCGGATGCTGCCTCACAAGGGGCCTTCTTCCTCAAGGAGCCCAAGAGAGCCAGTGTGGACCTCCCTGTCTCCCAGAGGGTAGCCTCCCCTGAACTAGACCCAGCACCTCCTGATCACCCTAGAAGTCCTGGCTTCCCTGAAGGGAGGGAGACAAGCTGGGCGGGTCCACCTGGACCTGGCCCAGGAGGCAGGGAGGCCCATTGCCCCAACCCTTCAGTGCACCCCAGGACAGGCCCGCCTTCCCAGCTCAGGTCCCCTCTGGACGGCAGGGCAAGATCCCCTCCCCTCCCTGTGCCCCTGGGTACGCACAACAGCAGCCATAGGAATGGTGCCGCGCCGTCCTGTGCACCTGTGTACCTGGTCCTAATGGTTGGCAGCCACGTCCCCTACCTGTGAGCCCCTTCCAACTGCACCCCCAGTGACCTCCCCAACAGCCCCTGGAGCTGGTCAGAACCTCAGTGCACGGGTCCCTGCAGAGTGAACTTGACCTGGGCCTGGTGGGGAACGCTTTGCTGGCAGGCAACCACACAGCTGCTGCCAGGTGCCCGCACCACCAACACCATGCCCAACGGCGGGCACACCCTTCGTGGGGACAGTGAGGAGCGGGGGCTCCCAGGTCTGCTCGTCCACTCCTTGGGGTGACCCTGGGCAAGGGTCCTGGCCCCTCTGAGCCTCCAACTCTGCAGCCATGGGAAAGCGCGGAGGCGGGAGGCACGTGGAATGAGCCGATGGGCTGCACCGTGCCCACCAGACACGGACAGAGGAATGACGGTCAGGAGCGCGTCGCCCTTTGGGCCAGCCTCACAGGAACCCAGCAAGCCAGGACGCAAGATCCAAGTCCCCAGCACAAGGAGAGCAAAGATGCCCCCATGTGGCCCTCAAGGGGGCGATTCTGCCTCCAGGGGATGCTGGTCAAACCTGAGGGCACTCGCGTCGCGACTGAGGGGTGCTCCCGCCAGAGGAGGTGGAGGCCGGGACGCCGCTCAACGCCCTGCAGTGCCCAGGATGCCCACTGGAGGACGAGGGCAGGATGCCTGGGGGCCAAGGTGGAACCAGCTCCGGGGGTAAGACACCAGAGCCCGGAGGGACTGGCTCGGTCCCGCCC
>NW_007036814.1:0-755 GCF_000164805.1 Carlito syrichta
AGATGCTTCTTAATGATCATCCTTATTTGAGAACAAGAGACTTAGCTATTTCTTAAATCAAAGATTTCATCTATCTATCTATCTATCTATCTATCTAATCTATCATCTCTCTTGGTAGAGATGAATGTCTCACTCTGCTGCCAAGGCTGGCCTCCAACTCCTGGGCTCAAGCCATCCTCCTGCCGCGGCCTCCCAAGCAGCTGCGACTACAGGTATGCAACCCTAAACTATGCCTAACCCTAAACCAAATATTTTTAAGTGTGTCTTTGGCTCCTCCACGTAGAACAGATTGCTTGCTCTTCACTCCCTAACCGGGTACTTTACCAAGTGACTGTCTCCATTTATCACTTGCTTCAAATGGATAATTCTTGGTTTGTGCTATGACAAGCAGAACCCTGTAAAAGGATCCAGTGAGTTCCCTTTTTACGAAACTTGCTAGGTACCTGAATAAGGAACTCATGATTCCTTAATTCACGAAGGAATTCATACTTCTACTTTTTTATAACACCTCAATCATGTCCTATTCTCTGAAAGGATATTCTAACATCTTTGAGAGGAGACGCTTTTGAGTTCACTTCCTTTTCTAAAGTTTGATAAATGACTTCAGATTCAAGGCAAGCTCTGAAGGCTTCTCCTCCCCTCTCCTCTGCCCGTTTCCCTCCCTCCATCTCCAGAGTCGTTCTTTTCTACTGAGTTCCAGTCAGGAAAATGGACACCAAACTAGGTAGTTTAACAGAGAGAATTTGGGGGTAGTC
>NW_007036815.1:0-20801 GCF_000164805.1 Carlito syrichta
ACTCTTTGCTCTCTGTCTTTGAGTGTCCAAAGATAGAGGATTTCACGGTATGTTTTCAATGATTCAGCTTCTGCAAACATATACAAATAGGTTCCTCACTAGCAGTCCTGTTTGGACAATTAATAGCAAGAAATATGCTTGAATTAGAGGTCCAATTTCCTCTTGAATGCAGTTTCTCCTCTTCTTGGCAACAAAGCCATTTGCAGAGACCTGGAAATCATGAGTTTCCTAAGTGGAAGGAGGTGTTGTTGTGGTTCACCTGAAAATATCCGTTCAGATTGACTGGTGTTTTATAGCAACATTTCAAGACCCAGTTTATATTATTGATGACAATGGGGTCAGGGTTGCCTTAGTTAGGTGAGTTTGTATAGGGGTCATAGCCACGTCAAGCCAGCATGGGGTTGATCTGGGACACGTCCCGCACCACATCCCTAGGGATGTGGCCAGTCCACTTGGAGGGCGCTTCTAAGTTCACAGGCTTGATGACCTGGCTTCATGACCTGTCTTGGAGCTTGTCAATGTGGTCCTCACGGTGCAAAACAGTATCACTCCAGGCAATGCCCAGGAAGTCAAGGATGAGCTTGAGGGAGTGCTGCAGGTGCCACCCCAGCAGCTTGTAGTACAGGGGCAGACACTTGTCCTTGCCCACCTCCATGCACTGTGCATACATAACCTCGATGGTTTTGTTCTACTTGAGGCAGTCGTGGTAGTTGCTGAGGTCGAAGCCAGTGATGGTGACCTTGCATATGATCATGGAGTGCACAGAGGTCCAGCCGTCATGTACCATCAGCAAGAACTTGGAGTTGGGGAACAGGCATGACAGGTACACTGAGGACTTGAGTGTGAAGGGGTCCTTGTTTTAGAGCATGCGGGCCAACTAGCTATGCTTGGCAATAACCTCCAGGATGAAGGCCTGTATGGTGGGTCCAGCACTGAGTCCGTCACACCCGCCTCATCCAGCCTCAGCTTCTGGCAGCCAGACTTGGACCAGACCTAGCATGTGGCCAGCACGTGCAGAATGACGTGCATCTCCTCACTGCAGTGCACCTTGGAGTGGGTGTCCAGCATTGCCTCGCTGTAGGCATGAGGTCGACTCGCATCATCACCATAGGATCCTCCTACTCGGGCCACATGGCTACCGGGGGCTCCAAGGGCCCACCAGCACCGCCCAGCACTCCAGCACCTGCTGCTTCAGCTGGACGCCAGCACCAGGGCCAATGTGCAGACAGCCGCCAGCAGCACCTTCTGCACCAGCAGGCACATGTTGGACCAGGGGCGGGGCAGGCCTGGCCTAGGAGCCAGCATCTGTGACTTCAGCTACAGGTCAATGAGCAGCCTGCCCACCCAGATCACATCTCTTCTGGGCACTGCCAACTCTGGGCTCCAGCCCTCGAGCCTCCTTGCCAAGGTTTTCTGCTGGCAGAACCTGTTCCGAGGCATAGCCAGACAGCCCCATGCACCCACAACTCCCGGCTCACCAACCACCCTGGCCGAGGCTCATTTTGATAATTTTAAATAACACCTCAGCAAAGAAAAATTACATGCAATAAAATTAGTACAAATTTAGAACTAAATTAAGACAAATCTAATAAAACATCAAAGCTCATCATAGCAGCTTAGGAGGTTCTTAAAGGAAAATCTATAGATCCACAATCTCATATTAGAAAAGAAAAAAAAATGTGCAAATTATTAGCAGTATTTCTTTCAAGAAATTAGAAAAGTGTAAAGGAAATCTAGATAAAGTAATGGTAATAAATATGCTAAACAAAGTTAGCAAAGCATGCAATAACAAATAAAGTAAGAGAATGCTTTATGTAAGAATATTTCATGTAAGTAAATTTAAAAACATAGATAAAAATTAATCTTTAGATAAATATTTTCACTGGGCTCGGTGGCTCAGCCTGTAATCCCATGCCTTGGGAGACTGAGGTGAGTGGATTGCCTGACCCCGTGGGTTCGAGACCTTCCTGGGCAACTTGGTGAGGCCTCATCTTTACAAGTCAAAAATCAGTCGCGTGTGGTAGTGCGCACCTGTAGTTCCAGCTACTTGGAAGGCTGAGGCGGAAGGATCACTGGAGCCCAGCTGGTCGTGGCTGTGGTGGCCAGGAGCAGACATTGCACTCCAGCAATGTGACAAATGAGACTCCAACTCAAAAAAAAAAAGAAAAATATTTTCAAAAATGTGAGATGAAATAGCAAATCTGAATAGTAACAACTAAAGTTTTGTTACCTTAAATTCCAAGGCTTTAGATGGAAACTTTAGCAAACATTTAAGAAACAAATGCTCCCTATCTTATACAGTCTATATTAGTACTAAAAATTTAGAATACTCCAAGAGTTAGGCAGGTTATGTGAATGTGACAACAAAACCAGAAAAGGGCAGTATGAGGAAGAAGCATTATAGACTAATCTCATAGTAATAAGCAATGATAACAACTTTTTGTAATAGATGATAACAAATCAGTGGCAATATACACCATAGTTAAGATTTTTCTTTCTTTTTTGTATTATAAATATGTAGGGTACAATTCAGGGTTGAGTATACAAATGTTGATTATGCAGTTACCCTTGTTAATGAGGTAAGGATTTTTCAAATAATGTGTTCTGAAATCAGTAAAGTTTATTAAAAACAAAAAATTCATGAAAAACTAGTTTTACATTACAAATGTTAGTATATTTTAATTTTTAAAAATCTGTATTTTCCCACATTAGGAGTTTTACAAGGGAAAGTCATGTAATATTTAAGTAGCTGATTAAAAACAACTGATAAAATTTAACCTTTATTATAATTAAATAATGTTTATTAAGCCAGGAATAGAACTTTTCATAATTGATAAACAACATCTGAAGGTAGTATGTATAAACTCTTTAGCCCACTCTGAATTAAATTATAGTTCTACCATATTACTTTGGAAAAATTACTTAACATTGTTGTGCCAAAAATTCTTCACTTAAAAGTACATAATTTTATACATAAATTACTTTGAAATGTGTCTAAATAAATAGCTAAAAAGTACTAATTCATTCTAAAATTGCCAACCATATGGTAAAGTGAAGCTTGTGGTAGTTGTGACTGTGCCACACTGCACTCCAGCCTGGGCAACAGAGTGAGACTTCCACTCAAAAAAACAAAAACTAGGAACTTGTAAACATTTTTTTTTCTTTTTAGCAATGATGATACCTTGAACATTTTGAGAAATAGAGACTGAAATTCATTGTGCCTTGATATCATGGTGGCCAAAGTGAAGAGATTGAATTTGCAGGGAACAGAATGTTCAGGCATTTGGGGTTTTATAGTGGTTATTTCTCAATGCAAATCAATAATTTCTTCATTAAGATATAGTTTCCAAATTTGTAGATTTTTTTTATTGGTGCAATTTTCTTAAAGCTTGCATTAGCATTGGGCCCTCACTTAAACATTGAAAGATCAGATAATAGCAAAGAATCACTATACTGTTATTATTAGCTCACCTTCAACTCTATCTTAAATTGAGGCACAAAATGTTTACTTTATTAAAATCAGGATGTATGCCACATATTGAGGAAAAAAGAAAGGGAGAAGGGAAGGACTGGTAGAAAGAATGCATCTTAAAGTTTGACTTCAAATGATATCTCAGAATTTGGATACCTTTGGCAATTCAACAACTTTGACTAATAGTTTGAGTTAATCAATCAGTGACCTGTATTCAGTATTCCTTCCAAGTCTTGTAGTATTTTACCTGAATGCTTTTCCTAATAGAATCGATTTGTTTGAAGGAAGTTACCAATGTTCACAGTTTAGCCATCATTTTAGTACTCATTCCATTAACAGCTAACTTAGTAGTATTTAAACATTCCTGCATTTTTACTCTATGCAATATCTTGATGCCTTAGAAAGGTAGGGTACTGGGATTATACCCATGTTACTGATGGAGAACTAGAAAAACAGATTATATAATTTAAACAGGCAATAGGGACAAATTCAAACCTTGGCAATTTGACTGTAGTGTACATTTTCTTAGTCCTTATATTCTATAGCCTTTTGATGACTTGGTAAATGATCTTTGCCAGTTCATAGTTTGACTTTGTAAAAGACTCTTCAGCAAACATATTTATGGATGGTTTAGTTTAAGACATGAAATCTATAGGTAGTAATTGATTGTCTGAAGCTTGTGTCACATCCAACTCTTACTCAGCTACTAAAATTTGTCTGTGATACCAGAGGGCACAGAATGCATGCCCACTAGTCACTGGTGACCTCTTTGCATACTATTCTAAGGACAGTGAATGAATATTTTATAATATAGTATGCTTTTAGGCACCAAGTGTGATGAAATATCTTATCTTTATTATATTCTAAATTGAAGCTTTTTAATTTACAAAAACATTTTTAATGAATTGGGCAATGGCTTCAAAATGTGCACCTTTTAGATTTAAAAAAGTAATTCCCATGATTTTATGGATTAAAAACAAAGACCGTTTAATTTGAATTTGAGTAAAATTGTAATAGGGCATTGGGCCACATGAGTCAAAGTACAAAGAGAAGTTTATTGAGCTGAGAGCCAGCTGGAAGCCACTTACCCTCGAGACACAAAGTCCCAGGCAAGGACCCCACTCCTCAGTGGGGTTGGGCTTCAGTACAATTTGATTTGGGTCAGGGGTCTTTTACAGTTGCAGTTGGCTAAACCACACATTCTTGTTTGGCCTTGCTTTTGCTTACTTAGCCTTTAGAGAGATGCTTTCTTTTACAAATGATTGTTTTATCTTGTAACAGACTGCAAAAATTACCTGAAGCTGTTTACAGAAGTGAGAACTTGCAATTAGAGCATTTTACTTGTGAAGGCTTGTGAACTTATTTGTAATTTTTTAACTGCCAAATCAAGGCTTTCCTTTTCTTAAGCTGATTTATTTCTTTAGGTTAGCCTTTCACAAAATGATTGGGAGCATATATACACTGAGGCAGCTTTACCCTCAATATCATCACAAATCAGCTAATAGAATTATTTTTTGATATGATGGAAGAGTTGATTAAACCTACATTCTTTTTACGATTAAAAAGTGTTATGCATGAAATGCAGTTGGGGATAGAAGTCTAATCACTTTATTTTCCTCATATGAATATTTTATTTTGTTTTGGTTTATATTCATAATCGATTTTATCACACCATGCTACTTAAAACTAATTACCATAATTCTTAGTCAAAGTAAAAGAGTTTTCCATTCATAAATTAACTATATTTTCTTGTGGATTTTTCAAAGCATTTTGTCATTATTGATGGCAGATGCTGAAACATACATTAGCCACTCCTTACCTGTTCATTTTCATGATGGAGTCATCAGATTAAGCTTTCTACTGAATTTCTAACTTTTGGCAGTTTGCCAGGGATATCTCTTTCGGTTGATTCAAGTGCAGGGGCTAGCTTCACCCACACGCCTTCTGCTAACATTATGCTGGTAGAGCAAGAAGAGAGTTTATGAAAAGCAACATGTGTGGTATTATGATCAGACTCTTGAAAAATTATAATGCTAGAGAGAAGCTCAGTAACACTTAAAATTGTCCTCACATTTAATATATTTCCAAGTGCTAATACATTTTATTTCTCCATGAAAGTGTCACATCACGGCTATACTTTCGCCACACCAATAGCTGGCAAACATTTACTCCTGTGAGTAAACTCAGTAGTTCCATCTGTAGCCAGCAACTTGGTTTTGTTTTTTTGTTTTTTGATTTGGAGTGTCACTCCATTGCCCCAGGCTGGAATGAAATGTCACGCTTGTCAAATGGAGCCAAACTTCCATTTGAGAAAAAAATATAACCCATTACATTCTATATTGCTTACTATACACCAGGCACTGGTCAAAATGTGTTACATATGTTAACTTATTTAACAGAATGAGGAAAATAATCTGTTTCAACAATAGAATGAGGAAAGTAATCTGTTTAAATAATTTTAAAAGCCAAGTATCTGGCAGGACTCGGTGGCTCAGCCTGTCACCCCAGCACTTTGGGAGGCCAAAGCGAGTGTATCTCCTGAGTCCGCGGGTTCGAGACCAGCTTGGGCAACTTGGCAAAAAAAACGACTCTGCAATAAATAAAAAATTAGCTGTGTGTGGTAGCTCACACTTGGAGTTCTGGCTACTTGGAAGGCTGAGGCGGAAGGATCACCAGAGCCCAGCAAGTCGAGGCTGCGGTGTCTGGGAACGGCCACTGCACTCCAGTCTGGGTGATAGAGTGAGACTCCAACTCAAAAAAAAAAAAGATAAAGCCGGGCTTGGTGGCTCAGCCTGTAATCCCGCGCCTTTGGGAGGCTGAGGTGAGTGGATTGCCTGAGCCTGCGGGTTCGAGACCCGCCTGGGCAGCGAGACCTCATCTCTACAATAAATCAAAAATCAGCCGGGCATGGTAGTGCATGCCTGTAATTCCAGCTACTCGGAAGGCTGAGGCGGAAGGATCGCCGGAGCCCAGTAGGTCGAGGCTGCGGTGGCCGGGAGCGGCCACTGCACTCCAGTCTGGGTGGTTGAGTGAGACTCCAACTCAAAAAAAAAAAGATCTATTTTCTACACTATACAATACGGAAAATATAAATACCTATATGTTCAAAGATTACGTAGTAGTTACATAAACTTCAGCTAACAACAAAATAGCTGTTTATATGGTCATTGAAATGTTTTCTGAGAATTGTTAATGACATGGAGGTAAACTCAGGATACAATGTTAAATAACATGACATGGTCCCAATTATTTGAAATACATATGCATAGAGGAAAAAAAAAGTTGAAAATATCTGCGGGCTGCAGACATGGATTTTTTAAATTTATTTTTTGCTTTATATTTTCAAAATTTTTACTATTTTTTTTTAGGCTACAGATGTTTATGCATTGGCATTTTCCTTCTAAACAAAACAAGAGAAACACAGGGGTAAAATAGGTGGCCACATTAAGTAGACATTCCTAGTTTGTTTTGGTAGCAGGCAAAACACTGATTTCATGAATATATTACAAAGTAGACTTTTTTTTGAGTTGAAGTCTCACTCTGTCACCCAGACTGGAGTGCAGTGGCTGCTCCTGGCCACCGCAGCCTCGACCTGCTGGGCTCTGGTGATCCTTCCACCTCAGCCTTCCAAGTAGCTGGAACTACAGGCGCGTGCTACCATGCCTGGCTGATTTTTTGATTTATTGTAGAGATGAGGACTTGTCAAGCTGCCCAGGCAGGTCTCAAACCCGCGGGCTCAGGCAGTCCACTCACCTCGGCCTCCCAAAGTGCTGGGATTACAGGGTGAGCCACTGAGCCTGGCCCAAAGTAGAATTTTAAATTACCCATTACTCATTATCATCTTTCATTTATTCTCATAATGGCATTATTTGTCTATCCGTTTTTTTTTTTAGAAATTCGTATCAATACCAGATTAATTTCTAAAATTCTAGAAACAGTGGTATTCTGGGGACAAACCAGGCAGTACCTTGTTGGGTAACTGAGTCAAGTCTTTGGAATATACATCAGCTGTTTCTGATAGTCTTTGGCATTTTAGGACTATCTTTTTTTTTTTTTTGAGTTGGGGTCTCACTCTGTCGCCCAGACTGGAGAGCAGTGGATGCTCCCGGCCACCACAGCCTCGACCTGCTGGGCTCTGGTGATCCTTACGCCTCAGCCTTCCAAGTAGCCAGAATTACAGGCATGTGAGGACTATGCTAATGATGCATCTCCAGATCATAAACATATGTACAGAAAATAAAAAAAACTGAGTAAACATAAGACATTGTTCATGTTTCTTTCTGAGACACTCAATTTTTGTGGTGTGCCACACTCAGCACACCCAGGCAAGTCACCTTTCTGTAATTGGTGCTCCTTCCTGATTTTACTCTAGGCCACAAAATCCAGGTTTTAATAACAGGAAGCATCCTCCAGAGTATTTATATTGTAACAATACTCACAAGCACTCTATTATTTTTCATTTTTATTTTAGATTCAGGAGGTACACGTGCATGTTTTGTTATGTAGACATATTGTAGAGTGGTGGGGGTTGGGTCTCAGGTGGTCCATTCCCCAGAGAGTGAACATTGTACCCAATAAGTAATTTCTGATCCCCAATCCCTTTTCCCACCTCAAAATTTAAAATGTGAAAGTCAAACAACTAAAACTATTTAAGAAATAATGCATATAAAGCATGAATATATTGTTAGCTAGACTTCAGCCTTAAAAGTGGAATACTTTAAATAAATTGCATGTAAACTGAATTTTTGTAAAGTGAATTTTAAATTAAGTTGTATTTCAAATCATTAAAGGAAATAGTCATTTCAATAAATAGGATTATTTACTAAGATCTGAACCCTCTAAGTACAGGTATAAAATATTGAATTTGCCGGGCTCGGTGACTCAGCCTGTAATCCCACACCTTTGGGAGGCTGAGGTGAGTGGATTGCCTGAACCCGCGGGTTCGAGACCCACCTGGGTGGTGAGACCTCATCTCTACAATAAATAAAAAAATCAGCCGGGTGTGGTAGCGCATGCCTGTAATTCTGGCTACTTGAAAGACTGAGGTGGAAGGATCGCTGGAGCCCAGCAAGTGGAGGCTGTGGTGGCCGGGAACGGCCACTGCACTCCAATCTGGGTGACAGAGTGAGACTCCAACTCAAATAATAATAGTAATAATAATAATAATAATAAAATATTGGATTTACTTAAGGCAGGGCATGCATGTGTTATTAGTAAAGCACAGATGATATGTAATATTGTGATCAATTTGTTTTTTGTTTTCATGTCCCAGCTATATCAATAATTCTGGAACCTTAGGTTGGAGGAAGTGGGTAATGGGATTCCTCCTCAATTTTACCTGTGCTGTATGAGATGGCCATTTGTACACAAACCAAAAGTTGATAGAGAAGCCAAAGAAAAGGAGATATAGACCAGCAGTACTAGGATTATCCTTGCAAATGATTTTAAAGATATTTCCATCTAAGTTGTACGTAGCTTAGACAAACTATTTTATCAAAAATGACCTCCTGCCATTTGTTTGCTAAACTCTGACATGTCCATGTGGCCCTTTGAGCTATGGACTCTGTGTATACCTAAGCTTTGGCCCCCTCCTCTACCTTGGAAAGGAGACTCACCTCTCTCTCTCTCTCCTCTCTCACCCCTCCTACTCCCTCCCTCCCCTCTTTCTTTCTCTTTCTCTCCCTCTCATTTACTTTTTAAATAAATTGTGTCTTCCAAGTTGACTTCTGTGCAATTCTTTGTATCTTACCTGTGGCACTAGATCACAGACCCCTGGTCTGACCTAACATTTTGTAGGCCCTGCTGGGATTCTGACCTAACACTTTTATTCATCTCAAACTGTAACTTCGGCAGTCTGCACAATCAGTTTGTCCTTTAAGGTCCTCTGACTGGATTGTCTTTCACCCAATCCTTCATTCTTACTACAATCTGAATGTAGATTTCATTAAGTCACCCATCTTCCCCCACCCACCACACACCTTCCATGAATTACATACATTCCTTGAGGTACTGTGTCTCCTTTGTCCCAGACCACTTTGCAGTTTTGCCTGTTGGGTTCAGTGGGAAAAAAGAGCAACTTTCTTCTTACTTATCTGTGCTGCTTTTGACCCATGAGACTCTAGTGTTCTCTGGCATCCCTTTGGAAGAAGGGGGTGCCTGGGCTCCACACTATCATTTAACTTTGGAGGCTCTTGTGGTAGCCTGTTAACAATTTTATCACATCTGCTCTTTCTTCTTAGTTTTCTCCCCCACCTTTCTTTATACTGTAGCCAGAGTAAAATTTTAAAATGAAAGTTCATCTTACTTCTGTGCTTAAAATCCTTCTTTATCCACTCCATATATTAGACAAAATTCAAAATCCCTGTCATGGGCAATGTCTTGCTGATCTATTTCTGTTCCCTACTCCAACCAAGCATGTGCTCCTCCTCCCTATTACTCTACAGGTAAGCTCATGTTACAATTCAAATCAGATCTCTTCCCCTTGCTATCCTCATTTCACTTATAGAGAGAACTTACCACAGTTGTAATTTTATATGTTTTATAACTATTTGTTTACAACCTCTGATCTTCTAAATTTAGTAGAATGCATTTGGTTGCCAAGACAACCAAAAAGAAACAAAATCAGAAGGCTAAATCTTTTGAAGTTTATTAGGCTTATTTTACGGCCCAACACACATTCTGTCTTTGTAAACACTCCATTTGAACTTGGAAGAAAGTGTTTTCCACGGCTATTAAGGGCAGTACACTTATTTAGGTTACATTGACTAATAGTATTGTTCAATTTTTTATATTTTTACTGATTTTTCTATCTGCTTGTCTATATCAATTATTAATAAAGTATCACTGTGCATTTGCATATTTCTCCCCTTGAATTTTATAATTTTTTCTTTAATGTATTTTGAAGCTAGGTTATTGGTGTGCAAACATTTGTGACTTTTATGTCTTGCTGGTGAATCAACCCTTTTGCAATTATTAAAGATATATCTTGATTTTCATAACATTCTTTATGTTGAAGTCTGTGATGGTACATGCTAATGCAGTCACACCAGCTTCTTGTTAGTTTTTGCATGGTGTATCACTTCCCATTCTTCAAACCTATCTTACTCCTTGTACTTAATGTGTATGTCCTTTAAAGAGTCTATAGCTGGGATCCTTTTTTAGGCATATATATCTATATGCAAAGATCATAGGTATACAGTTAATGAGTTTTGACCATTATTTAGGCTTGTATAAACACAACAGCAATACAAATGTAGAATTTTCCATGAAATGTATCAACGTTGCTTCATGTGTCATTAGTTCATTCATTTTTATTGGTGAGGTATCTATTTGTGTGGTATAAATATACCACAGTTTTTGGTTATTCTTTTTACTATCGGCAGACATTTGAGTTGATTACAATTTGAGGCTGCCATGAGTAAATGGTATGAACATTCTATAAAAGTTTTGTGGACATAGGCTTTCAAATCTTTTTGCTCAATGCAAAAAGTGGAATGTGTAAGTCACAGGATCAGTATATATTTATGCAGTATATGGATTGGGTAGTCCTTATGTATGTCAAATCATTCAATCAGGAAATGTTTATTGAGCTGTTGCTATCCAACCAGAAAAAACTGTAATGAAACAATCCCAACCAAAGCAAGTGAAATTCTTATTCTTGTAGAGTTTACAATTTTGTGGGAAAGATGATAAATTTTTTAAATGCACTGTTAAACAAATTTTAAATAGTGGATGGAAGAGATTTATTTGGGGGCTTAAGACAAAAAGAAAGAGACTTCCTCTTTTTCCCTTTCAATTGCTCTCAGTACTGTTATGATTTGTATCTACTTCCTTCTCTCCGCTCCCATCTCCCTCTCACATGCACACTTACTGGCAGCTGAGAATAGGGAGAAATTTTCAAGGGAATGAACAATGGCCTAACTCATAAATATTTGCCAAGATTGCTTTAAAAATTACTTCCATAAATGATAATGTGAGAATAGATTCTCTGCCAAATTACCAGTTCTTCAACCACAGCCTGGACTCTGTCAGATTTGCTATGGTTTATTCATCACTCAGTTAACATCTGGCCAGACTCAATTGTTCCAGTTAACTTGAACACAACAACCCCAAGTCATCTGACTTCCATTCTTTTCCCTCTGCAATAGTTTTGAGATGGTATGAGTGACAACTCATAAACACTTCTGATATTGCAAACCACACTGCTTCTTTAATTTTCATCAGAGGTTTGGGAGGTCATGGGAAAGATTACATAACAGTTCAACTCAGATGAACACTTGGGGAAGAGGTGAATCCTGTAATTTCTCTGCAGTGAGACCCTCAAGATGAATTTCCCAGCTAAGTGACCTTGCCACTTATGAGTGTAATGGTAGGACAGTGCAGTTGGGAGAAAGACAGAAATTCTATCTTTAGCAACTAGTCCTCTAGTAAGAATTCACAATTCTTTTGCTAGCCCCAAATTCCCAATACCAACCTATAGATATATGTATAGCAGAGATAGCAAATCTCCAAAGTAGCTAGTATTTGCAGAAGCTGAAACAGGGCACGTCCACTCAGCATGAGCAGAAAAGTACAGAACCCCAGTACCTGTGGCAGCCTTTCTTCCAGGGCTGCCTTCAACATCTCATGTTAGCTACTGAGGGTTCAAAGATTTTCCATAAATATACTACTTTTAACTTGATATGAGAAGTTTTCAAGACCCAAAAGAATGAGACCTGAGGATGAACTTTTAGACATCACATCACTTTGGGAGATCTCCCTTCATCAATCAGCACCGAGGCATGAAAATGGTGGTTAATCTCCCTCCATCAACAGCAACTCACAGGAATTTATGAAGACTCTGCTGGGCTTAGGTAGTCATAGTCGGGTCTGGCAAAATCATCCTTTTTATATGCAAATTATCAAGTGCATTCCTCAACCAAATGGAGTTTTTGAAATGTATTCATGTTCCTGCTCCTCTTCATTAGTAAAATTCTCAAAAGGTTATTCAAAATGTTATGCACAATGTTTATGCCTGTATAAACACAACAGCAATACAAATGTAGAATTTTCCATGAAATACATCAATGTTGTTTAATGTACCATTAGTTCATTCATTTGTATTGGTGAGGTATCTATTTGTGTGGTATAAATATACCACAGTTTTTGATTATTCTTTTTACTATTGGCAGACATTTGAGTTGATTACAATTTGAGGCTACCATGAGTAAATGGTATGAACATTCTATATAAGTTGTAACTAATTAATGAAAGAACAATAACACTGCTGAGAAGCAAATTACCACATGCTGACTTTTTAAAACCAAGAAATGTACACATTTAGGGTATTCCCTAGGACTATGCACAACTTATGCAAACTGCCCTCTTGCACATGTGAGTGGAAATTAAAACCAAATAAGTGTGGAAACTAACACTAAATACAATAGCATCCTATTATTGGAACCCAAAACATAAAAACACTATGACAGATTGAACTGCATATTGGCTCCAAATCATCAACTTTCTCTGTATGAAAGCTTATTGCCATGAAATTTGCAGTTCCTTCCATTAAGTGTGGGCATATTTCCTCACCCACTGATGTTGAGCTTGGCCAGGGACTTGCATTTGGTCAGTGGGATAGTAACGTGTGGAATTTGGCCAGACTCAAAAATAGGGTTTGCCCTCTTGTGCTTTGGCCATCGCTAGCAGGATGCAAGACAGGTATAGCCCACAGGAGCCTCCTTGTTACTCAGAGCCAACTCAATAGCCTAGATCTATGAACTTTCCTTCAACCTACAAATCTGTGAGAAAAAGGAAGAGACCAATATTTAAGCAGCAAGAGCTGACTGATAAAAATGCATAGAAGAAGTTAATGGTGGGTCTGCCTGGAGGGCAGAATTACTGGAAATTCTTGTTCCCTTCTTTGTCTTTTCTGTGTTTTCTAAATTTATTGTAATTAGTCAGTAAATTATATGATGCTATGGTCTTTTTTTTTTTTGAGTTGGAGTCTCACTCTGTCACCCAGACTGGAGTGCAGTGGCCGCTCCTGGCCACCGCACCCTCGACCTGCTGGGCTCCGGTGATCCTTCCATCTCAGCCTTCCAAGTAGCTGGAAATACAGGCATGCACTACCACGCCCAGCTAATTTTTTATTTTATTGTAGAGATGAGGTCTCACCAAGTAACCCAGGTGGGTCCCGAACTCACGGGCTCAGGCAATCCACTCACCTCAGCCTCCCAAAGTGCTGGGATTACAGGCTGAGCTACCGAGCTCAGCTGATGCTATGGTCTTTGATGGTCTTAAGTGATGCTATGGTCTTAAAAAGGCCACTGAAAAAAAAGTTAAGGCTTTTTCCTGTATTATTTCCAAAGGGCCCTGCTGTATTCCTAGAATACAACCTTTTGAAGCATGTGCGCAATGGCATCCTAATTCCATGGTTATATCACTTACTAGGATTCAAGTAACCACAGTGATAAATGAGATTTATTATTCTGAACCTGAGTCATGTACCCACCACTAACTGTTGAACTTTGAGTTAGTAAACTATTTTCAGTGCTGATTTCATGGGATGGAGGAATGGATTGAAGCAGTCTTTCAGAGAAAAACTAGAAGCTTAAATCAAGATTTTCAAATACACACCCAGACTAAAATGCTGTACTTTGTATAACTCATTGTCTTTCTAAACACCAGCAACATTTAGAAATGTAATTGCAAGAAGACACATTATAAAGTAACAAAAATATAAGATTATCCAGGAAGAAATTTAACAAATTATATCCAAAATTCTTATGAAGAAAATGATATTGCTTTATTAAAATTTATATAAGACAGTCTAAGTAAAAATGTTCCATGCTCACATATAGGAAAACAATATCACAAAAAAATTCCAATAAAAATAAATTATTCTTTCAATTACCAATCAAAATCCCCAAAGAATATTTTGGGTGGAACTTAGCAAACCAATTCTAAAATAACTGATTCTATAAACAACTAAAAGGCCAAGTGTAGCAAGACAGACATCTCCTTAGATTAAAAACCTCACACGTGCAAGAGGGCAGTTTGCATAAGTCGTGCATAGTCCTAGGGAATATCCTTAATGTGTACATTTCATGGTTTTAAAAAGTCAGCATCTGGTTATTTACTCCTCAGTAGTGTTATTGTTCTTTCATTAATTAGTTATAAACACAAAAATAAAAGGTAAATAAAGGTAAATTTCATAAAATTTCTAACAATATAAAATGGGTAAAGTTTCCCTCAATGAGAAAAAATTGTATGACTATAAACTTCCCACTCTCTGGATCTTTCCTCCTATTAGAAATGCATTCTCTCCCCTTCAATACACAGGTACTAAAATATTTTGGGGTGTGAATTTAGTTGTTCATCAGGGACCCCTTTCCCCTTCAGCAATTCAATCCCTCTCCTATTCTGCTTAGAAGAAAGAAGCTCATGCATTATGTTCGTCACTCTGTGTGTACCTTATGAAATAACTGGGACTCAAGGGACAGCTGTCACAACAAATGTGAAGAACCATCCTGTGAGAGGATGCCACCTGCAGGAGGCCTCAAATCAGCAGTAGGAATATGAGAAGACTGATAATGTCCAGACCAAGGAAGAATTTCTAACCATTAGAGTTTGCAACGGTTGGGGGCTGTCTGTGCAAAAGCATCTGCCACTAATGATCTCCCTCCCCAATCCATCCATTCACTTACCCATTCAACTAGCATCTGTTGAGCACCAACTATGTGTGCTGTTGTAGACCATGAAAGTACACCATTGAACAAATCAAACATGGTCCCCATACTCAAGAAATTCACAATCTAGTGGGAAAGACTGTCCATATACAAAGAAACAGACACTAATTACATTTTCTAATTGTGTGCATATGAATGCCTATAGGCACATAGTTATGTTTGGATAGTATATATGTATGTATATGATTTCAAAATGTGAAAAATATCTCAACAAAACCCACGGAATACACTGAGAGTAACAGAATGGAGCTCTATTAGGGCAGGTGTTCAGGAGAAGAGCGACTCTCAAGTTGTGAGACTAAACACCAGTAGATGCTCTTCTGAAAGTGAGGACATTTCTGCACAGAGAAAAGCGAAGGAATGAAGAATAAAGTAATGAAGTCCTGCTCCCACTGTGTGTGAGGTTTCCTGAAGGAGAGATGGAGTAGGCAAAAGAAAGAACTTACAAGGAAAATAATATACTTAGACACCTGCTTGCAGGAGGAATGCCTGCAGGACAGATGACATTTATTGTTAGTTAACAGAAAGCTTTTATACCATTTGTAAAGGGGCAAGACAAAGAAAATTCCTTCACATACATTATCCTTTAAAAGTTACCACCATTAGCCAGGCTCGGTGGCTCAGCCTGTAATCCCAGCACTTTGGGAGGCTGAGATGAGTAGATTGCCTGAGCCGGTGGGTTCAAGACCTACCTGGGCAACTTGGCGAGACCTCGTCTCTACAGTAAATAAAAAAATCAGCCAGGCATGGTAGCACATGCCTGTAATTCTGGCTACTCGGAAGGCTGAGGTGGAAGGATCGCCGGAGCCCAGCAGGTCAAGGCTGCGGTGGCCGGGAGTGGCCACTGCACTCCAGTCTGGGCAACGGAGTGAGACTCCATCCAACTCAAAAAAAAAAGTTACCACCATCTAGTCATCTTAGAAGCAATAAACAAGCCAAGAACACTATCCACTTTCAGTCAATGAGTCTTATTCTTAAAGCCAAAAATGATCATTTTAGTCCAAAGTCCTGAATTACAGTCCTTGAAATGTCTCAAGAACATTTCCAAGTGCACATTTCTCCATGTATCGGGAATTTTTCTCTGGGGCTTCTATGACCTTCAAAGCTTCATAATCGCCTTTCTTGTCCAGGGGTCTTCGTTTCTTTTCTCTTATCCTGCAGTGTATATTTCTAAAGAAAACTCAAAAAAAGCTTTTAGTGATGTTTCCCAGGCCCCCAAGGTTGCTTCCTGTATTTAGTTAATTTATCATAAAAGTATCCAATTAGTATATTATAAATTCAGTGAAAACCTATTTTATATGCATTAACTTAAAATTTTAACTATTGAATTAAGTAAAAACCATAACAATTAATCTTCATCCTAAATCTGTGAAAACAGTGTTATAAATCACCTACATAACTCCTAGATAAGTGTTAGAATTTTTTTTTTGAGTTGGAGTCTCACTCTGTTGCCCAGACTGGAGTGCAGTGGCCACTCCCAGCCACCAGTCTCAACCTGCTGGGCTCTGGCAATTCTTCTGCCTCAGCCTTCCAAGTAGCTGGAACTACAGGTGTGTGCTACCACACTCAGCTAATTTTTGATTTATTGTAGAGATGAGGTCTCACCAAGTTGCCCAGGTGGGTCTCAAACCCACAGGCTCAGGCAGTCCACTCACCTCAGCCTCACAATGATGCGGGATTACAGGCTGAGCTACCAAGCCCAGCTAGGTGTTAGAACTTATAATGAATTCATAATGAACTTACTATGAACTTATGCTTCTAAAAAATCTTATGTCTAAACACTAAACTACATAATTCTTAAATCAAATGAGTGAATATACTTATATCATTTTTTACTCAAGCAATATCTAGTAACTTATAACCAAGTGAAAGAAAGCATTTTTGATGTGCTTCAGAGTTTAACCATTGTATATGTTAGAAAAGGCCAAACGACATAGTGGGAAATGGAAAAATGAACCATGACATTCCTAGGTTAGCTGTGAGTACTTCACATAAACATGCCATTTTCTTCTTCCACAACTGCACAGAATTCTTCAGCCATATCAACAGTAAAGATGGAAGACAGAAGGGTCTCAGCTGCCCAGACTCGCTTTGTAGCCGGGGGGGAGGTGGTCCTCAGCGCACCTGGACTTTGTCAATCAGGTGGGACTCCAAGGCTGGCTTCCAACAATAAAGGAATTGGGGATTCTCAGGGAAAGGAGATAAGGTCAGCCTGGCTGGAGTTCAGGGATAAAGGACTGGACTCCTGCCACTGTGTATGGGGTGGGGGGTCAGGAGGTTTTGGGGCCTCAGTTTCCCCAAAGGTGAAATTTCATGCAGGCTTCCAACAAACGCTGGAAATCAGAGTGGCACCTGCATGGATGAGTCCTGCCCTCCCGCCCCCTGCCACAGTTCTCTGTGCCAGAGGAAGCTGCCACCCACCTTGTACCCTGGTTACCCATAAAGCACTCACTCCTGGTCCAGGCATCAAGCTCACCGCCTCCCACCGGAATCATGTCCCCCCCGAGTCCTTTCAGCAACCTCTGGGATAGTTTCTAATCCACTCCCATTTTGTGAAAGGGCAAACAGAGGAGGAGCAGGGATTTGAACCCGAGTCTCCTTTGTTCAAGGTGGGCAGGGGGCTTGGAGCACCCCACGACATGAGGGTAACACCCCGTGGCTGGCTCTGGAACTGCAGGCACTGGCCTACTCAACCCAAGGCACAAAAATCCATCAATCCTGGGGGATGAAACATTTGAAAGAAAAAAGAAAGAGGGCATCCCCCTCGGAACCCCTCCCACTGTGGGAGCTTTTTTGTTCTGATAAATCCTGCTTTAAAAAAATAGAAGAAAGAACCAGTTACACAGGACCCAGCTCATTCCACCCCCAGGAATATGCCTTTTTTCTTGACTTGGGGTCTCACTCTGTTGCCCAGGCTAGCGTTCAGTGTCACATTCACAGGTCACCACAACCTCAACCTCCTGGGCTCAGGCAGTCCTTCTGCCTCAGCCTCCAAGTAACTGGGACTACGTGCCCATACCACCACACCCAGCTAATTTTTATGTAATGTACAGACGAGGTCTCGAATCCTGGGGCTCAAGCAATCTTCTCACCTCTGCCTCCTAAAGTGCTGGGATGACAGACATGAGCCATGAATCCCAGAGAATTTGTAAATTTTTGGTAGAGATGACATCTTGCTAAATTGCCCAGGCTGGTCTAAACTCTTGGGCTCAAGTGATCTTCCCACCTCAGCTTCCCAAAGTGCTAGGATGACAGGCATGAGCCATTGAATCGGGTTCTGCTGACTAATTTTCATTTTATAAAAATGTGTTGCCGGGTGTGGTGGCTCATGGCTGTATTGCCAGCACTTTGGGAGGTCGAGGTGAGAGGATTGCTTGAGCCCATGGCTTTAAGATCAACCTGGGCAACTTGGCAAGACCCATCGCTAAAACAAATAAAAAAATTAGCTGGGCATGGTGGCACATGCCTGTAATTCCAGTTACTTGGAATGCTGAGGCAGAAGGATCACTGGAGCCCAGCAGGTCGACACAGGGGTGGCCGTGAGCATAACACTGCATGCCAGCCTGGGTGACAGAGTGAGACTCTAACTCAAAAAAAAGTGCTGCTTGGACACAGTGTCTCATACCTGTCATCCCAGCAATTTGGGAGGCTGAGGTGGGAGGATCAACTTCAGTCCAGGAGGTTGAGACCCACCTGAGCAACATACTGAGTTTACACCTCTCTAAAAAAAAAGTTGGCTGGGCATGGTGCCTCAGCCTGTCATCCCAGCACTTTGGGAGACCAAGGCAAAAGGATTGCCTGAGTCAGCAGGTTCGAGACTAGCCTGGTCAACTTGGTGAGACCTTGTCTCTACAATTAATCACAAAAATTAGCCAGGTGTGGCAGCGTGCATCCATAGTTCCAGCTCCTTGGAAGGCTGAAATGGAAGAATCGCCTGAGACCTGCCGGTCGAGACTGCAGTGGCCAGGAGCATGTCCCTGCCCTCCAACCTGGGCAACAAGAGAGACACTAACTCAAAAAAAAGTTAAGAAAAACTTAGCCAGATATGGCGGCACATGCCTGTAGTCCCAGAAATGGAATTCTGATTCATGGTGTCACGTGGGTGGGCCCTGAGGACAGACATCAAGTGAGAGCAGCTGGACACAGAAGGGCCCTGTCATGTGACTCCACTCACATGAAATGTCTAGGGCAGGCCAAGCAAGCCCAGGGGCAGAGAGCAGCTGAGGCTGTCAGGGCAGGACTGGGATTTGACTTCAGAGTGATGGGGATGGTGGTCACAAGAACACAACAGAATGCCACCAAATTTTTCCCTTTAAAATGGACAGTATAGCCAGGCTCCGTGGCTCAGCCTGTAATCCTGCGCCTTTGGGAGGCTGAAGTGAGTGGATTGCCTGAACCCGCAGATTCAAGACCCACCTGGGCAACCTGGCGAGACCTCATCTCTACAATATCAGCCAGGCATGGTAACATGTGCCTGTAGTTCCAGCTACTCGGAAGACTGAGGTGGAAGGATCGCTGGAGCCCAGGAGGTCAATGCTGCGGTGGCCAGGAGCGGCCACTGCACTCCAGTCTAGGCAACAGAACGAGACCCCAACTCAAAAAAAAAAATTAAATTAAAAGTAATAAAATAAAATGAACAGTCTTCTGTTATGTGGATTCCATGTCAATAAAAAGACAGGAGGGGAGGGAGAGAGAACAGTCAAGACCAGGAAGGCCAGGCGCAGCTGCTCATGCCTGTCATCCCAGTGCTTTGGGAGGCTGAGGTGGGAGGATAGCTTGAGACCAGGAGCTGGAGACCAGCATGGACCTCATCTCTACAAAATTAAATAAGCCAGGCATGATGGTGCCTGTAGTCCCAGTGAGCCACTGCACTCCAGCCTGAACTACCTGAAAAAAAAGTCAGGGCACTGACATGATTTCAGGAGGCACGAAGGTACCATGAAGGTCCCAGGAGGTTTCCTTGCTGTGTCTGCAGCCATCAGGGGGTAAGAAGTTTGGGCATCTGGAACCCTCCTCACCGCCCTCCGCTTGTACTCTTGTCTCAGCTCAGCCCTGGTAGGGTGACCTGGACCCTAGGAAAGTGCTCACTTCCTGTGCCCAACCCAGGGTGTCCCCACCTCCTGCCCTTCTGGCTTCAGAAATCACCCTGGGGAGCCACGGAGGGTGGTGCATTTTCCCACACTGGCCTCAAGACCCAGCACAGAGCAAGGCACAGAGAGCATGCAAGGCAGAAGACAGATGGACAGACGGATGGACAGACAGATGGATGGATGATGGGTGGGTGGATGGATGGACATGTGGGTGAGTGGATGCATGTTGGATGGATGAATGGGTGGATGGGTGTGTGCGTGGATTAATGGGTGGATGGGTGAGTGGGTGGGTGGGTGAGTGAGTGGGTGGGTGGATGGAGGAATTAATGGGTGAGTGGATGGATGGATGGGTGGGTGGGTGGTTGGATGGATGTGTAGGTGAGTGGGTGCATAGATGAGTGGGTAGATGGTGGATGGTGGCTGATGGACACAAATGGGACAGAGGGATGCATGGAGACCCAGCTGCTGTCTCCTCCAGGGCTCTCCACCCTGCCTCAAGCCTCTGGCTGT
>NW_007036816.1:0-727 GCF_000164805.1 Carlito syrichta
AGTCGAATGATGTCTCCATGTCTTACAAACTCCACTGGGAAGGAAGGGTCTCGGGGATCTGCCAAGAAGAAACAAGCAGTGATAACTGAGATCACTCACTGTGCTAGCGTTAACTGAGGGTCCACCAGTAAGCAGTTACATCACCATGTGTTGGAGGTGCTGACAGAGTGCTCTGGAACCAAAGAGGAGGGCCCTGATTGCCTCGGAGAGTTACGAGAAGGGTGTCCCAGAGATGATGCCTAAAAAGACTCTTAAAGGTGGGGGAGACTTGTGTCAGGTGAACAGTGGAGGAAGGTACCAGAATCATGGAAGAACAAGACTCATCTGTCGATAGTAAATGGTCTCATACTGTTGAAGTGGGTGGGGCAGGAAGGAGAGTGGGAACAGGAGATGAGGGTCTGAACAGGTGAGGCAGGCTGCAGATTCCAGGCTGGGAGACATGGCCTCCATCTGACAGCCTGAAGTCCCCATGGAGCAGAAGCTGGGAAGATAAATAACAACATTTTAGTAGTACTAACATAGTCTTCTAACAATTCATTCCATGCAAGTGATCATTTGTCCAGCTCTCCTCAAAATCAAATAAATCCAGAAAACTTTGCCAGTGACTGTCTTGTTTCTGGCAATAGACTTGCTAAATGTGAGGTGAAAAAAAATGATGGCCGGGCTCGGTGGCTCAGCCTGTAATCCCGCGCCTTTGGGAGGCTGAGGTGAGAGGATTGCCTGAGCC
>NW_007036817.1:0-5101 GCF_000164805.1 Carlito syrichta
AGCAAGTCTCCGCCCGCACGCCAGGGCGCAGTGGGGCCAAGTGCAAGCCCAGCGGAACCTCCCTCCTTCCAACAAAATCAACACACATGCCTGAGGGCCCACGTGGTCCAGGTGTGGGTAAAATACTCTAGGGCAAAGCAGAGTCCAACAGCCACACTCTTGGACAAAGTGAAGTCCGCTCTGGCTGTCCAGGGGCCCTGTTTCCCGCAGGCCAGGAGATACCGAAGAAACATGGGTTCTGGGTGGGTTCTACCCTCGACTTTGCAGAATGCCCTCTGTGCTTGCTCCAGTTGGGGTCTGTCGCCACAGCCTCAGGCTGACCAATTCCCTGCCGAATGGAAAGAGAAAACAAAGCCACCCCGGAAAGGCATGACCAGGCCAAGCGCCTGCAGCAGGTGGTGGGGCTGCCCGCGGCTTCCGTGACTGGCTGACGACACCATGGCCCCGCTGCCTGGCCTCGGGGCGTGCCCCTGCACGGAGGATGAGGTGAGTCCATCTTCTCAGAGTCCATGATGCACACTCCGGGTCAGCTCTGCCAACTCCCGGCGGCCTCTCGGCAGCCGGGCACCTGCCATCAAGCTGTGTAGGAGCTCCACAATCCACTAGAGGAGACCCGCAGAGCCTCATGTGCAGCTGCCAACATGACTCCCTGCCACAGACACAAGCCACACCAGTCCACAGAGGACACACGCAGGGGCCCACCTCTTCCTCCTCCCCCTTCCTCCTCTCAATACCCACCCACACACTCACACCACACACACACTGCACACCTCCTCAGACTGCATTTGCACCACACACACTGCAAATGCAGTGTATACACTCATAGTATACACTCATAGTATCAAACTCATAGTATACACTCACACTCATGTTGCACACTCACATCCCACCCACACTGCACTTACACCATTCACACTCATATCATACACTGCACACTCACATGTACACACAACACCCATGCCACACACCATACACACACTGCACTCATTCACGCCACACACTCACACTGCACACACACCCACACCACACACTCACATCCTCATGCACACTCACAGTGCACTCATACCACACTGCATACATATACCCTCGCACAATCACACCACACACACACACACTGCACACATACTCAAACTGCACTCACGTGACACACACCACACACTCACACACACCACTTACAGACTCACAGCACCCTCTCACAGCACACTCGTGCCCTGCACTCAAACTCACAGCACACTCACACTCATGTCACTCACTCGTGATCACACTGTACACTCACATTGCAAACTCACGTACACACACACTCATGCCACGCACTCACATCATGCACACACTGCACACATGTTCACACACCACACACTCACACTGCACACTCACCCACACCACACTCATAAACACACCACACACAAACTGCACTCACATATTCCACACTTGCTCACACAAACTCACACCTCACTCACACACTCACACTGCACTCACACCACACATATCACATTCGCTCAAATTCACACGCTCACACTCTCACACCAGACATCACACACTGATACACACACATTACACATACATATACCGCACACTAACACACCACGCTCACACACATTGTACCCATGTACCACATACATCACACATCATATTGTACACACATTCACACCACATACCCACTCGCACTGCATTCTCATACTCACACACACCACACACAGCATGCTCACTGCACATTTACACTCACACTCTGCACAATTAAACACAATCACATGCACACACACATTGTGCACACATGCTCACTCACTGCACACTTACCACACTAACACTGCACTTAAACACACACACTCACACACTGCATATGCTCACTCACACTGCAACACTAGCTCACACTGCATACTTACACTCACACACACTCACACCGCACATGGACACATGCAACACATGCTCCCTCACACTCACACACTCCCCCTGCTAACTGTGGAGTGCTGTTCTTGCAGGGGGCGGTGTCCCAGCACCCGGTCCACATGGTGCTCCATGATGACCGGCTGAACACCGGGCGTCCCTCCAGATGGTTCCACGTAAGCGTCTACACGTGTACTGGAACCGGTTCAGTCCACACCATCCACACTCGGGAGTGATGTTCTCCCTGCAGGCCAGCCCCACCTTTCAAAATCAACCTCTGAACTGTTTCATCAAGTAAAGGCCCCAACAGCAGGCTGTGGGGGGGACTGGGGCTCCTAGATCATGACTAACTTTATTATGCAGAGTTCAAAAGTACATGGAAACGGCCAGAACAGAACCCGGGCTCTCTCACCCAGGCCCCAAGCCGTGCACGCACAGACTGCCCCACACCAGCCGGAGCCAGACCCCAAACACCCGCGAACACTCACAGCCACGGCGAGAGGTGAAGAGCGTCTCCCGTGAGCGCAGTGCTGGGCTGAAGGAATCTTCTCCATCCCATTCACTCTACACACTCCAGCAGTCTCAGGACACCCCCGCTCCGAAAGGAGTGACCCAGATCACAGGCTGAGCTGCCAGGGAGCTCGGGGTCAGGCTCTGTCCAAAGCTGCAACCTTGGGGCGTGTCTTAGTCCACATTGTGTTGCCACGAAGAAACATCCAGGGCTGGGTGCCTTCTCGAGAAAAGAGGGTTGTGTGGCTCACGGTTCTGGGGAGGCCTCAGGAAGCTGCCATCATGGCGGAAGGAGAGGGGACCTGGTGTGTCACAGTGACAGGCGAAGGAAGCAAGGGACGGGGAGGTGCCGGGCTCCCAGGTGCCCCTCTCCCAGGAACCTATCATTGCGGGGATGCACCAATCCACTCATGAGAGGTCTGGCCCCATAGCCCAGCAGCCTTCCGCCAGGCTCCTCCTCCAACATGGGGTCACATTTTAACATGCATGTCCAAGCCCCAGGGCACCACTCAGAAGCGACCAGGGGAGGGTACAGTCCTCTTCCACGGGCAGCTTCTGAGACTTGTGGGCCAGGTAACAGGGCGGACCCTGCCCCTGGCTCCCACAGGCGCGGTAGGAAGGTGTTTGTGAGTTCTGCACCCTCAGACTGTCGTCAACACCCCAGGAGGGGCAGTGGGGAGCTGGCCCCCACTGGCGCAGATGCACCCAGGAGGCGTCCCACAGCTGGAGAGTGAGCCATGGGGATATTTGCTTATCCCAAAGATCGCCTTCATTGACTGGGTGTGCCGAGAGGCATCACCCAGCTTCCAGCAAGGCCCGCCACACCCACCCACTGCCGGCATCAGCAGGCGGCGCCCCTCGTGAGCCCCGCTTCCCAGGGCCACCTCCACCAAGGCTCCAGGACACGTGCAGGGGAGCCGGCTGCCCGCATGGCTTTCCAGCCACACACAGATATATTCGGGACAGCCCAGGCCCCGGATGGCAAGGGCACGGGCAGAGTTGCACCTGCCAAGCCAGGAGGATGCCGGCTGCGCAGGAGGTCCCTCCACGCCTCCGCCGCCTCCATTCTCCCTCTAGTCTTCCTCCTGGAGATGTCCAAGTTCCAGAGAGAAATGGCAGCCCCCTGGGAACTAGGCAGCACCTTCCACCCAGACCCACCCTGGACCACCAACAGACAGAATACTCATTTCTGTACTTTTACCCTGCCCTACCACCATGCGCACTCCGTGTGCCTGGTTAACACGTCTGACTGCTGCTCCCATAGGAGTCTGGAAGCTGGGGCACATGGGGACACACGGAGCCCAGCAGACAGCTCAGACCTGCTGCACCATCCTAAGGGTTCCTTCCACCAAGCAAAGTCTTAACATTCAGGAGGAGGTGGCTGTGAATTACCCAACAATTGGAAAGCAAACGCCCTTCCAGGGCTAGCAGAGAAGAGACAGGCCTAACCCAGGGACAGAAGAGATGCCCAGGGGAAGGGACATGGCCACAGAAACGGGCTCCACAGAAGAGAAGTCTGCAGCCACCCTTCCGGACCCGCCATCCCTTCCTCCCCACAAGTGGAACTCAGAGAGAGAGAGGCCTGGGCGGGTTCCCTCCGGAAGTGGATGGAGAGCCATTGATCTTCCAGATGCATGATTGATCCTGCCGCTGTGCGGGGCCCCTCGGACACGCCCTCCCCCTCCCTCAAAGCCAGCCATTAGCTCAAGCTCCTGAGCACAAGCCTGACACACCTGCTGTCCATCTGACTGGCCATCGAACTGGCACAAGTGCATGATGTCACCAACGGCATCTCCCCAGCCCAGATCCACCTACTGCCAGTGCACAGGGCCGCTGGGCCTGCACCCACACCTCAGCCAGGGCAGGCACACCACCTGCAGCACCCCAGCCCCTTGGGGGTCTGCACAAGGCTGCATTTCAGCAGGGGCGGGGGAGGGGTGTCCCTCACCTGGGGTCCCTCCCTTGCTGCAAGGCCTCAGGCTGGCACAGGAGCCGGAGGCCCATCTGCACTCTGAAACCGAGCCACGGTGCCCCCCCGCCCACCAGCTCCTAAGCAGCCCACCCTCCCTGGACCCAGCACTGGCTGCCAGCAATGTGTCTCCATTTCTTCATTTGTTTTCACTGCCACATGTGCTGTTTTCACCAGTCTTCCAAGGGGACAGTCCTTGCCCACAGAAACACACCAGGGCGCCCCTCACCCCCCTCCCGCTCACCCCAGCCGGTTCTCAGAGCAGGTGCTATCTTCTTCTGGCTGACAACCACCGAGACGTGATAGGCACAGACACCAACCGTCAAAACGACAATTGGGGCTTTATCCTCTCTACCCGAATCCTGCCCCTGCACTGGCCAGGGCAGCCTGTGCCTGGGACCCAGTAAACATTCCCAAACAACCTCGCCTGGGGAGCCATCAGGCAGGGCCCGGCCGGGGACACGCAGGAGGTGACAGGCCACCGGTGTCGCCTCACCCCCTGGAAGGGAGACTTCCGTTCAGTGGCGCCTGGTGGATTTGAAAAGACTCAGAACAGCAGGGTGAGGCGCTTGGCCCCAGGCCCCAGGGCCAGTGTGGCCTTTGGGGACCTGGCCACCCGCGGGCTTGGGATGTGCCCAACCAACCAGAGGAAGGTTTTCAAAACAAGAGCAGAGCAACTTCTGCTGGCAAAAGCTCCAGAAAGCAGGGCCGGCCTTCCACGACGGGCCTCCTTTCCCGGGG
>NW_007036817.1:5589-11824 GCF_000164805.1 Carlito syrichta
TCCCCTGGGCCCCAAGGGCAGGCCCAGAGGCTGCCCTCTTGCCTCCCTGGGTCGGGCGCCTTTCCCCAGATCAAGAGATGCGCTCTGCCCTCCGTGCTCTGCACCTCCTCAGGAAGCAGCTTGTCCCTCCTGGGTGCTGGTCGGACCCCACCCTTTCTAGGCCTCTCCCACGCCCCCAAGATTTCCTGCAACCCCGGGCCCTGGGGCCAGCTCTGCAGGGGACCTGAGCAGCAGCCTGGGTGACCCGTTGAGCACCCAGGACCCTTGGCTGCTGACTCTGGGGAGAAATCCCACACCAGAAGGCTCCTGCCCCCCAGGGCGAAAGGACAGGCATGCCTCCAGTCTTGGCTTCCCGCACTCCAGCTCTGTACCAAGGGCGCCTCGCTTTCCACCCTAGGTGGCCAAGCGTCCCTGGTGTGGCCCTGGTAGGAAACTGGGCGCCCTCAAGCATAGTACTACTCTGTCCAGGCCACCTCCCTCTGCCCTGGGGAGACGTGACAGGGTTCAGCAGTGACTGGCTGGGCCAGCAAGCCTGCTGAGGAACCTAGGCAGAGATGGGGACATCCCCATGCCACCTGCCAGGACTTCCCCAAATATGAGGAGTCGGGGTGCCCCTCTCCAGCTGGGGATAGTTCCTGGGCCACAGACGGTCCTCCTGCTGTGATGCATGCCTGTAATTCCAGCACTTTGGGAGGCCAAGGCAGGAGGATTATTTGAGCCCAGGAGTTTGAGACAAGCCCGGGTAACAGCGAGACCTTGTCTACGGAAAAAAAAAAAAAAATTAGCCTGAAGTGGCGGTCGTGCCTGTACTTCCAGCTGCTTAGGAGGGTCACCTAACCAAGGAAGTCGAGGCTGTGGTGAGCCGCGATCAGGCCACTGCACTCCAGCCTGGGCGACAGAGTGAGACTGTCTCCAAAACAATGAATCAGTCAATGCAAGTTTTGCACAGATGGTGAGGCCTCACCTTGACTTCTCACCAGTGGTGCCCGTCTAGACTATCATGCCCCTGCCTGGTGTCTCAACCACCAGCACGCCATGGAAGGACAGGTGACACCAGAGGAGGCTTCAGCCTGGAAAATTGATGTGTGGAGACAAGACGGCAGAATCTGAACATCTACAAAGCTGTCCAGGGGAGAAGGGTTACCGGCCAGGCTGTGAAGGGCAAGGTTGGGGACAGATGGGTAGAAATCAGAAGAGAAAGTGGGTTTCCGACCGCCATGAGCACTTCCTGGCAGGTCTGGCTGCCCAGGAGCTGGCGGCGCCTGTAGGGGCCTGCCCTCTGGGACAGCGACTAGACAGGCCTAGGACCACCACAGAACATGCTGGGTGACCCACCCGGAAGCCTGTCCTGGTTTCTAGACCCAGGCGCTCTGAACCAGGTAGACGGCAGCACAGGGCAAAGAAGTGACATGGCCCAGCAGTCCTGCAGCTGCGTGTCTGGCCCTGACCTTGGAGACTCTTGAATCTCTCTAGCCTGTGTCCTCACATGCACCGGGGGACAGAGGGAATTGAATGACATCCCCCAAAGTCTCCCAGGACGCCCCACCCCGCAGGATGGCTTCACCTGCTGCCTTCTCCCAGCAAGGTTGTTTCCTGGGGTTTCTGTCCTTTTTTTTTGTTTTTTGACACGGTCTCACTGTTACCTAGGCTGAAGTGAAGTGGCAGGATCACCGCAGCCTCGAACTCCTGGGCTCAAGCGACTGTCTCACCGCAGCGTCTCAAGCAGCTGGGACTATAGGTGCACATCACCAAATCCAGCTCATTTTTCTCATCTTTTTTTTCTTTCTGTAGAGATGAGGTCATGCTATGTTACTTAGGCTGGTTTCGAACTCCTGGCCTCAAGCAGTCCTCACGCCTCAGCCTCCCAAAGAGCCGGGATTACAGACGTAAGCCACCCTGCCCAGTTCAGATTGCCCTTTTATTGTTTCTGTTTTACCTTTTATCATGGAACATCTCAAATATGCACATATAAATAGCAAAATGAACCTCAGTCTTGCTTCATCTCTGACCCACTCACGTTCCCCCTCCATATCTAAGGTGTTGTATTGACCAGTTTGTCTCCAAGTCTCCCCAGAGATGCTGAGCTTTGATCCTGAGACTGTGTTTTGCAACGTTTCTCTCTGTTCCCCCACGAATGTCACATCATCGATACCCAGGTGAGCACGGGAACTGGGTGGATGACATGTAAGTCTCTCATGAGGAAGAACCTGAGTGTGGTAGCTTAGATGGCACAAACAGCACTTGGCTTCCAACACATCCGAGCGGATGTGAGGTACAACGCCAGATCCCCTGCCCCGCCCACAGTGTGCCAGGGAGCAACACACACATGTGCACGCCTGCAGCAGGTAGGAGCGGCTTCCAGACCGTCCCAGAGGGAGTCCTTGAGCAACGGAGAAAACGTTTTCAGAAGGCAGCTGCAGGTGATGTAGGTGCACCTGCAGCTGCAGGTGATGGGGCCAGGCTGGGTCAGGAGAGGGGCTCAGTGAGCAAAGTCGCAGGCCCTCCTTGGCTGCGGGAAGGGCGGGCCACACCTCCTGGGGAAGTCGGGAGACATTCTTGGATGGTGACCAACAGGTGCTCTGCAGAGGCGTGTATGGGCTGGTACCTCCCCTGTTGCTGTGTGGTGGCCATTGAGACCATGCAGTGATCACCCCCATCCCAGTCCCTGTTCCTCCGCGCACCGACAGAAAGGCCACCGGGAGTGCAGCCTCCCTGGCCAGCCTCTCCAATATAAAGGATCCTCACTGGTCTCTGCCGGGTGGAGAGGGAAGCTGCCAAGGATCCAGAGGACTCTGAGGCCTCTGGGCACCCCCAGCACTCTCCTGTGTCCTTGCTGTCACCATAACCCCCACGGTACGCATACTCGGAGATTTGTGTTGCACTGGTACGTGTACACAAAGGCCTTGCAGAGATGGCGGTTCTTTTCGGCACTTCAGCCCAGGGAGTCGACCATCAACGCCGAGTGCTGGCTGAGTCTGTGGAGCGGTGACATCGCGCCCTCATTCTCCCTCCCTGCAGCACTTCCCGTGCCACTGATGTCGCAAAACACGCGACATCAAGCCGTCCCTTGTCATGTGGATGGGGTGTGCAGGATGCTGGCATGCTGCCCTGGGACCACCAATCTAATGGTGCCCACAGCTGCCCTGTGGCCCTGTCCCCGCAACACCATTCTGACCTCCAAGGCGACCCTGCCCCAGTGATGGCCTCCCAACCTCCAAGATGACTCTGCCCCAGCAATTCTCTCCCAACCTCCAGGGTGACCCTGTCCCAGCAGTGCCCTCTTGACCTCCAAGGTGACCCTGTCCCCCCGATGGCCTCCTGACCTCCACGGCGACCATACCCCAGCAATGCCTTCCTGACTTCCAAGGCAACCCGGCCCCAGCAACACCCTCCTGACCTCCAGAATGACCCTGCCCCAGCAATGCCCTCCTGACCTCCTAGGTGACCCTGCCCCAACAATGTCCTTCTGACCTCCAAGGCGACGCTGCCCAGCAATGGCCTTCCGACCGCCAAGGCCACTGCTGCTATCAGCTGTAGAGCCGGGACTCCTGCACCCCCGGCTTATGGGCAAACACCCGCTCACGCAAGAAGACTCCACAGCAGCCTCCTTCCTGCACACGCCCACGCATCCAGGAAAGCGCTCCTGTCCCCACCCCACCGGCAGCTGTGATGTCATGGGCACGTCTCTTCCTCGCAGCCAGCACAGCTTCCCTTTCTTTCTTCTCCGATCTCCATGCTGAGCTTCTACTGGGGAGGCCAACAGCCCTCTCTTCAGCCCTGCATTCGAACACATGTGTCAAATAGAGGATTCAAAAGGGAACTGGGCGTGCTGAAATTCAGTCACCCAAATGTTGTGAGATGTGACCCCTTTGCTTGTTTCTTTCCACACTGAGCCATGCGCCCCTGCAGTGGGTCTAATAACCAGTCATCTCGAAGTTATGAGAAGCCGCCCAAGGTGTCAAGGCCGGTGACACGTGAGACAGAGCATGAGGACCACTGGGCTTTCCCATGGGGAAGAGGCAGCGTGTCCCACGGTGTGTGGTTGCCACCCACAGTGGGGCGCACGCTTCATTTCGGCTAGAGGCTAGTGGGAAAACGCTCAACTGTCTTCTCCCCATCCGTTCCATCTGACGGACCCTCCAAAGTTTGCCAGACCAAGAATTACTGTTTTAAAGGAAAGGGGTCTTGTACTCCAGCATCTTGTATAAAATCACCCTCTAACATGTTTATTGCACTAGTAAAGGAGACGGGGCCCGAGGTTCTGTGCGAGCCTGTCTTGGTTCCTGACTTGTCCTGCAGGCTTCCAGCTCCCTCTGGTCTGTTGAATCAGAGCCGCACGTCAACTGCTTTTCAGCTTCCGAAATTTCAGTGGCACCTTTCAGCTTCTATCGTCTCTCCTCCCATTCTCCTGGTCGCTCCTCCGCCCCCTCACACACATTTTACTACAGCAGTTTCCAAACAGAAACATCGCCAGAGTCGGGTGGGGCGCACTTGGACACCCACCACTGGTTCTGCCATTAGCGTCCCGGCACCTGCGTCATCAACATCTGTCCACCCGGCGAGCCGTGCGTCCAGTCACTCACCTCATCTTCTTGCAATTCTATTCTTTTATTTTTATTTTATTTTATTTTTGGGTCGGAGTCTCACTCTGTCACCCAGGCTGGAGTGCCGTGGGAAGCTGATGGCCACCACAGCCTCGACCTGCTGGGTTCAGGCCATTCTTCTCCTCAGCATCCCAAGTAGCTGGAACTACAGGTACACGCCACCATGCCCGACTAATTTTTTTTGTGTGTGTGTAAAGATGAGGTCTCTCCATATTGCCCAGGTTGGTCTTGACCATGTGGGCTCAGGCAATTCTCTCACCTCCGCCTCCCAAAGTGCTGAGATTACAGGCGTGAGCCACCACATCCCACAATTTTATTCTTTTAGAAACAGGATCTCACCCTGTTACCCAGGTTGGAATGCAGTGATGCAATCACAGCTCTCTACAGCCTTGAACCCCTGGGCTTAAGCGAGCCCCCCCTTATCAGCCCCCAAGCAGCTGGGACTACAGGTATGAGCCACCGTGTCCTCTAACACTGCTTATTTTTTGTAGAGATGGGGTCTAGCTCTTTTGTCCAGGCTGGTCTCAAATTCCCTGTCTCGGGCAATCCTCTTGCATCAGCCTCTCAAAGCACTGGGGTTATAGTTGCGAGCCACTGCTCCCTTCCTCTTCTTATTTCTAAAAATACATTCTGACTACAGACAGTAGAGCACTTCCTCTTGCAGCCTTTTTTTTTGTTTGAGTCTGAGTCTCACTCTGTCACCCAGGCTGGAGTGCAGCGGCACGTTCATGGCCACCACAGCCTCAACCTGCTGGGCTCAGGTGATCTTTCTGCCTCAGTCTTCCAAATACCTGGGACCACAGGCATGTACCACCACACCCAGCTAATTCTTTTGACTTATTGTAGAGACGAGGTCTCACCAAGTTGCCCAGGCTGGTCTTGAATCCTTGGGCTCAGGCAACCCTCTCGCTTCTGCCTCCCAAAGTGCTGGGATGACAGGCATGAGACACCGCTCCCGGCATCAGGCTTATGATTTAATAGCAGTTGGCGCCCAGACGCCCGCGCCTGCAGCGTTTTACAGGCTTTCGGCCTCGTGGAAATGGCTAGTTGCCCAGCCCAAAGATTCCTCGGACCCTCTAGGTTGCGGATGAGCACACGTCTCCCGGAAAGACCCCACAGCTCAGCAAGAGGCCCTGCTTCTTGAATGTTTCAGCGTTCGTGTTCCACGCCCTCTCGAGGGAGGCTTCTTCCCCCCATTCTGTGTTTAAACCTCTCCTCATCCGTAGCAAGTCTCACTGTTTTGACGCTGTCTTCTCTGACTGTGTGTGGCTTCTTCTAATTATTATTCATCAAATCTATTTCTCAGCGTTGTGTCAAAATCAGATGGTGATTTCTTCCATCTGTTGCCACAATCTGTTCAAGCCATCACATTCGGCGAACTCGCCGGAAATTGTATCAGCCAGAAAGACAAATGGCTGTGCCTCACCCAGACTCACCGGGGACAGGGTCTGGGTTTGGGAGACCGTTTGAAATCTTCTTCAAGAATGTCAAAGCCGGGCTCGGTGGCTCAGCCTGTCATCCCGCGCCTTTGGGAGGCTGAGGTGAGCGGATGGCCTGAGCCCGCGGGTTCGAGACTCGCCTGGGCAGCGAGACCTCATCTCTACAGTCAATCAAAAAATCAGCCGGGCGTG
>NW_007036817.1:12104-17858 GCF_000164805.1 Carlito syrichta
TTCAAAAAAAAAAAAAAAGAATATCAAGCTCAGAAAACTGCTCGTGTCCCCAGTGCTGGCGATGAGGGACGAAGGCCTAAGTGGGGGCAAGACCCGTGTGGCCCCTCACAGCGTCCTTCACCGCCTGAAGCGTGACCCCATCCAGCAAAGGGCCTCCCCAGCCCTGGCCAGCCCCGTCCTCTTCAACCACAGCACTCCAAGCCCAGAGAGAAGCAAAGCCTCTGGCGATCCTTTTCAGAGGCTGTCCCTGACCTGGAAGGAGGCCACCCTGCACTCGGGAAGCATTTCTTGGCGGAATGGGCTCCTTCCAGGCCGAGCCACTTCGGCGCTGTGGGCTCATCCCATTATGGAGAGTGACTTGCATTAAGGAGATGCCCATGCTAATGCCTGTAGGGCCAGGGGCCATCTCAGTTCAAGGTCTGGAGAGTGGTGCAGCCGGCGAGACGGGGCCTCGGCGAAGCCCGCTCGTGTTGTTATCATGGCACAGCGGCACCCAGTCACCACAGCAGAGAGGCTGTGCTGGAGCAAACCTGGTAGTGAGAGGGGGACAGGAGCCGTCAGCCTAGCTGTGTGTTCCAGGAGAGACCAGGGCCTGCCTCCGGCATGGGATTGCTCCTGAGCCCTCAGGATGTCCCATTTCTGTTTGTCCCCACCTGACTTCAGTCCTGGGGCTAAGAGGACCCTGTGGTGTCACGACATGCAGTGCTGGGCTCCTTCCTCTGTGCCAGCTTGAAAGGGTTTATTGCTTTGCCTTTCAGAGCAGGACATGGATTCATCAGTGGTTTGCTCAAAGCACACTTTTTTGGGCTAAATTATTCAGGTGTTTTACATTTTCATGTTCCTTTTGCAGTTGTCAACTTTTGCTTTCATTTAGCTGTGCGAAACGATATTAGCCCACACGTGGCTCTCCCTGCCCCTCCCCCTCAAATACCCAAAGGCTCTTGCTGTTCCTGAAAAGGTTGGATGCACAATGGACCCCGTGGACAAGGATCCCATGGATAATAGACCCCATGGACAATGGCTCCTATGAATGATGTCCCCATGGACAATGACCTGTGGATGATGGCCCTGTGAACGATGGCCCCATGGATGATGACCCCGTGGACAGTGACCTTGTGGATGGGGACCCCATGGACGACGGCCCCATGGGCTGTGGCTCTTGCGGGTGATGGCCCCGTGTTCGATGACTTTGTGGACAGTGACCTCGTGGATGATGGCCTCCATGGATGATGACTGTGTGGACAGTGGCCCCCATGGTGCGCGGTCACAGCTAGCCTGTACACGGCGTGGTGCGTGCGCCTCACTCTCATGCACATCCTGGATCTGAAAGGCCACATGCTCTTCCCCTCCTTTCCTCAGCGCCGAGCGGGCTGAGACCCCTTGGCGGGAGGCTGTCCGGGGACCTCCCTGGGTGGCTTTGTGCCAGAGGACCATGGAAGAGCGAGGGGGCTCAACTGCGGGATTGACTTTGGGATGGCGAGTTTGGGGTGCCAGGAAGGCCTCCTCACACCCAGTGCAGGGTGCTGCACGTGAGAAACTCAACTGTTCAGGGCTCAGGTCTCTAACAGTCTGGGCCTTTCCAAGGTCTGAAAGTCAAGGTCTGCACTTGACTTTCACACCCCTGCCTTTGCGCTTGGGTGTTGGCCAAATCTCGGGAGGCGGCTCGAAGCCAAGTAGAGGTGACGGGCGTTCTAGGAAAGGCCAGGGAAGGGGGATGGAGGGGGCTGGGCACCGAGCCTCTCGTTGCTGGTTTGCATTTCAGGCGTCTCTCCCCACCCCCAGCCAGGAAGGAGCATAAGGAGGGGGGCGGAGTGAGGGGTTGACTGGGGCTGGCTGCTGGGCCAGGGTCTTCATTTTGACCCCGTTCCAGTCCTCAAGCAGCCTCTGTTGCTCTGGACCAAACACCCTGAGGGCCTTGACACCTTCAGGGACGAAAGAGGGTGGGCTGTGGAGACGGGGCGAGGCTGCAGGGGGAGGCGCCTCAGAAAGGCCAGGAGCGGTCTGAGCCGGCTGTGCGGGGAGACACGGGCTCTCCTGAAACGTCTTCCTCCTAGGAACACTCAGTCCCAGCGAGCCCAGGGGCTGAGGAAGAACCTCCCGGAAGTCCCTGTCGAATGCAGGTAGGCACATCTCCAAATCTTTCAGTCAGGCTTTTATCTAGGCAGGTGTGTCCACCAGCTACAACAAACAAAGGCAGACCATCCCCACAAACTGGAGCCGGGGGTGGGGTGTGTGTGGAGGATGTCCTTTTGTCCTGGGCAAGGCTGCTGTGGCCTCTGTATGCCTGTCACCCCTGCAGGGCTGCAGACGCATCACCATGGTAACAGACCATCCTGAAGACGCTGAAGTGTCTCCAATGTCCACGTCCATCAAGGGCCATCGACCTGATGCCGGGGGGCAGGTGTCTGGAAGGAAGCCTGTGGAGGGTGGGGTGTGCGAAGGCAGGGACTCCTCCGTGGCACCCGGGAAAGGGTGCAGCACGTGACCAAGGCCCGACACAGAGCTTGCAGGGTGCAGGAGGGTGGCGCTGTCGGCACCCGAGACCCCAGTCCTCGGGGAAGACGCATCCTTTTGCCCTTAACAGCAGGAGATGCTCCCCGCTTATAAGAGGAGTGCAACTGATCTTTGCAAATCTGCTGTGACAAAGCGCCACATCTTCCGATGTGGTGGCAGCCTGTGCTGTCCTGAACTGGATGTCCAGGCATGTCAGGCACGCAGCAACCTTGTGAGAGTCGACATCCAGGCTAAAGGGGTTGGACAGCGGCAGGAATCCTGGAGAGTGGCCAAGGCAGGAGCAGGAAGGAGCCTAGACTCGCAACTTTTCAGGTGGCCTGGGTACCCTGCTGGTGGCTGTGCTGCTGGGCTGCAGGAAGCGGCCTGGCTCTTCCCGGTGTGGGCACCTTCCTTTGTGGAAGGGGCAGATGCCCACCGGAGCCTGTCCTGGGAGACCCACGTGGCTCAGAGCTAGGCTGCCGGTTCCAGGTCGGCTCACGACTTGGCTCAGAGAGTGCTGTGCGTCCGGCCGTGCCCAGCATGGAGCACACGAGCATGTGTGTGCCCTTCCCAGGGGTATCCAGCAGGGCCAGACACAGTGCTGACGACGCCGAAGGCCATCTGAGGATGCCGACCGGCCCAGGTGCAGGCCGGCCAGACGTCACGGGGCCACGCGAGTGTGAGGAGAGTCTGCAGTCTGCGCGGATGTGAAGTCCTCCTCAAGGTCAAGAGACGGCCATCACTCCTGGGCTCATGGACGCGGCGGGCGACGTGTCTGGCAGCTCTGGAGGCTAAGCCTGCAGCAGGCTCTGCACCGTCAGGGACCTCGCCGCAGCTGGTGCATCACTGAGCCCGGTCACCTTCTCCGCCTGCTGCGGGCCTTTGGGCCATCCTCCGAGGGTCCTCGTGCCAGCTCTGATCAGCGAAGTCTGGGAGGCAGTCAGGGAACCTGCAAGATTCTGTCAAGCCGAGCCAGGGGGAAATTCCTCTGACCGTTTTCTTTATGCTCTTGATCTCAAGGACAGAGAGGCGAGGAGGGTTGGGGCCCAGGGGGGCGACCATGGGATACAGGGTTGGAAAGCTGGGCTACGACTCATCTTATTACTCACTTATGATTGTTCTTCTTTTCTTCAGTTCCAGAGGCAACTGAGGTTTGGCCTAATTGGGAAATGCCAAGCAGAGACCTGCTTGAGACAGTCGAGTCCCTGGACCCCCCGTCATGCACATGGAAGACACCGGCCTTTCCTCTTCAGTGGCTTTTCCTCACCTTCTTTCCTGCCCCCAGAATCCAATGTCGCCCTCAAGTTGCAGAGAGAGGGCCCGTGGCCTCAGAGAAAGTAGGCTTCCCACGGTGTCCTCGGCTTAAGCCAGCCACGGTAATCCTCTTCCCTCTGCCGCCAATTGATCTGGGGGGCCGCAACCCTCTTCTGGAGAGGGAAGGAGCAGTCAGCTGGAGCCGCTGAGGCTTCTCCCTTCGGCTGTCGGCTTGGAGCCTTCTCCCTGTTGTTGGGGATGCTCCTGTGATGCCCAGAGGTCCGGTCGCTGTTTGCTCTGGGTGGCGAGGCATGTGCAGACAGCCCCTGTGCTGAGAGGGGAAGCTGAAGGGCAGGGCATGCCTGGCTCGGGCGGCTTCATCAAGAGATGCACCAACTCTGACCCTCCACGTCCAGGCCGCTCCGTGACACCCCTGGGCGCTGTGGCTGTTGAGGTGCCATGGGCATTCTCATACTGGTAGCCAAAACCACTTTTCTGTAAACATTTTGCCAGCATCCCGGCCTGGGTAGGTGCCACTTTACGGAGAGGCTTTTGTTTCCTTCCAGCCAACCCAGGCCCATGTGGCCTCCTTCCTCCCGACTGTCTTGTCTCTCAGCAGACGGGGATGCAGAGGGCGGCTGGAGGTGTCGCGTCTCGCAGGCCCGGACAGACAGATGGGATTGGCGAGGAGCCGGGCTGCGGGCTGCGGGCTGCGGAGGCCGGGCCATGGGTAGGCCGCCTCTGCCCAGCCAGGCCTGGGCCTCATCCGGGGCTGCGGGCCCAGCTGCAAGAGCAGAGCAGAAAGTCGGCATCTGGGGGCTCAGAGACGCACCTTCCCGGGACCCCACGGGGCCCTGCCGGCTGGGAGCGGGGAGCGCAGTGGCTGCAAAACTTGTCTGCACGTTCTTTGACATCCCCCAGCTGAGAAGCGCCCCCTACACTCTGTCTCCTTGAACCTCACGAGCCTTTGAGCAAGTCTCACGGCTCAGATGAAAGCCACGCAGCTGTGTCCCATGCCCTGGGACGCGCGCTCTGGGGGCTTCTGTACTACATGCTTGGATTCTGGGTAGAGAAACCAGACTGAGAGACCCAGTGGGGGGGGCAAGAGAGCAAAAGACGGAGAGAGGAGTGACAGAGACAGAGAGATGGAGAGAAAGAGCGAGTCAGAGATGGAGAGAGAGAGTGTGAGAGAGAAAGGAAAGACAGGAACAGAGATGGGGAGAAAGGAGAGAGAGGGAGAGAGAGAGAGACAAAGGGGGTTAAGCCCCCTAAACACCCGCAGAAGCCAGCATCACCCAGGAAGAAGACTCTTTTTGCCTGGGAGGAAAAGGCTGGGGTGTCCTGAAGCTCGCTGGATGGGGCGTATCCCCTCCAGCCAGCAGGGTGGCCTTCCCTCCTGGGCACAGAGAGAGAGACAGAGAGATAGAGAGAGAACAAGAGGAGGAGAGCCAGAGAGGGGGAGACAGAAATAGAGACACAGCCAGAGAGAAAAGGGAGACAGAGACAGCTAGAGAGAAAGAGACAGAGAAAGAAATGGAGAGAGAATAAGAGGGAGAGAGAGAGAGAGAGAGAGAAACAGAGACAAGAGAGAAAAGAGAGACAGACAGAGAGGAAGAGAAACAGAGAGACAGAGACAGAGAGATAGAGAGAGAGAACGAGAGAGGGAGAGAGAGGCAGAGACAAAAACAGACACAGAGACAGAGCAAGGGAGAAAGGAGAGATGAGACAGAGAGGCAGAAAAAGACAGAAAGAGGTGGAGAGAGGTGGAGGCCACCCGCTGAGCGGTGCTGGGCTCGGAAACTGAGACCAGCGCAGCCGCCTCCAGCCTCTGGGCTTCCCCAACCGGAGAGACGCGGGAGCCTAGGCTGGCGGAAGGGCAAGGAGAGGGAATGGACAGCGGCTACGGACATGGTGATGGCGTGCGTGCATCAGGTGGCAGTGTCGCCTGGGTTTGGGGGCCCTGCAGGCACCTTCAAAGCATGGAGCTGTGAGGCCACTGTCCCGGCG
>NW_007036817.1:18180-27606 GCF_000164805.1 Carlito syrichta
CGGGGGGGGTGTGGGCCCCCCGGGCCAGCCCCCGCCTGTGCCTTCCCCCAGCAGCAGGGCCTGCTGCCCACCCTGTAGGCTTGTCCTGTGTTTGAGTCCACGCCCTGGGCAGGCTGACTTCACTCACGCCTGGGGGATTCCACCACGAAGAAAACCTGGGATTTTGCTGACCCAGAGAGCAGCCCACGGCCACCAGGCAAATTGGGTGGGTCTTCCTGTCATGGAGAGGGAGCCGGAGGGGGAATCCGTGGGTGACCCTTGGGCACTGTCAGGTGTCGCGTGCTCCCTCTTTCGGCTTGCCTGGGGGCCGAGGGTTCATCCTCCAGCTGCAGAGACTCAGCGGCTGGAGACCGTGGGTCGCTGTGTGGCTGCAGAGACTCGTCCTGGACCGTGTGGGGGTCTCCCAAGGGTAACGTCCATGCACCCAGGTGGGCCAAAGAAGATGTTGGCACCTCCTCTTCCATCTTCCATCTGAAGTGCAGAGCCAGAAGTGCCTCAGGCGGCCGGTGCTTCCCGTGTCCTGCAGCCACACATGGGAGGGACACAAAGCTCAGAGACACCCCACCAGGAGACCGGGGACCAGCAGAGCTGACACTGTCTGAGGGTCTCTCCAGAGGCCCCCCTCCCCGACGGCAGGAGCAAGAAAAGTGTCTCAGGGAGGGGCAACCCCAGGAGTGCTGTGGATAGAGCGCTGTCCTACCTTTACTTTTGGTTGGGACGTAATACTTGTATGTATTCACGGCATATAACACGATGTTTTGATAGCGTGTGCGTGGTGTCATGACCAGATCAGGGTCGTCAGCCCAGCCCTTTATCGTTTCTCTGCGGTGGGGCCACTCGAGTCCTCTCTTCCAGCTCTTTGGAGACACACAAGACCTCATTGTCACGGCAGCCGCCCTGCTGTGCCGTGGACACCAGAGCCTTTCTTCCCTCCTCACTGGGTCTTTGTGCCCGTCGGGGCCTTTCCCCCTGCCCCTCTCCTGACCCTCCCCAGCCCTGGAAACCGCGACTCCACTCTGCTTCTGTGGACCCAGCTTGTTTTGGGGTGAGTTGGGCCACGTGAGGTCATGCCACGTTTGTCTTTCTGTGCCTGGCTTGTGTCACTCGGGCTCCTCTGCAGTGCCGCCAAGGGCGTGATTTCTTTCTTTTCTATGACTGGACAGTGCTCCGTTGTGTACAGTCTCCACGCTTTCCTGGCACGTTCATCCACCGATGAACACTGGAGTTGATTTCATATCTCGACTGTTGTGAGTACTTAAGCCAGTTTCGTCAGCAGAACACTCGAAAATATTCTTTCAGCTGTATGAACTCCCTCAAGAGTTTTTGTGTGGGCCGGGCATGGTGACTCAAGCCTGTCATCCCAGCACTTTGGGAGGTTGAGGTGAGAGGATTGTCCGAGCCCAGAGGTTTGAGACCAGCTTGGGTAACTTGGTGAGAGCTTGTCTCTACAATAAATAAAAAGATTAGCTGGGAGCGGTGGCACATGCCTGTGGTTCCAGCCACTCGGAAGGCCAAGGTGGAAGGATCGTCTGAGCTCAGCAGGTCAAGGCTGCGGTGGCCGTGAGTGTGCCCCTGCACTCCAGCCTGGGAGACAGAGTGGAACTTCGACTCAAAAAAAAAAGAGTTTTTGTGTATGTTTTGCAGTGCACATAAGACACAAATATAGGAGTTACGTGTGTACGGGGGGGACCCAAATAACCCAGAATTTATTTAAAATGGTGTATTTGTTGTTGCATGTTTCAACTTCAGTCACCTTCAAAACCCTCTCCGTTTAATGCAATATACCTGCCGAGATGCTTTTTCCACTGCTCAAAACCGTCCTTGAACTTGTTCATGTTGATGCCTTTTAGTGCGTCTGCCATTTTTCATTTTACCTCTTCCACGCTGGCAAAACATTACCCTTGGAGGACTTTTTTTCATCTGGGGAATTTAAAAAAATGTCACCCTGGGCAAGATCATGTAGATAGGAAGGGTGGGGCATGGGCGTTAGACCATTTCTGGTCAAAAACTGATGAACACTCAGCACGGTGTAGGCCACTGTGGTCACCTGTTCACCACAGAAAAACTCACTGAAGCCAAACACAGCCTCTCACAACAACACTCGCTGGTCCACGGATGCCAACAGGTGCCTAGAACACTCACCTAGCGGGAAAAGCCTGTCCTACATGGGGCCTGTCCTCCAAAACATAATTCTGGTCTTTTTGGGTCCCCCCTCATATAAAGAAACACACACACGCATGTTGACATTTTTTCACTTTCTGCTAATAGTGAGATGCCCTGCTGGGGGTGGTTATTCTGTTTATTCTGTCCCCGAGCATGGGGTGGAATGACCAGGTGGGTCACTGTCCACTTCTTACTGACCCACTGAGGCAACAGCCTCTATCGCCTCCAGGGCACGAGTGGGGGCAGTTGGGGTCCCCTGACACCCGAGATGTGGCCAGTGAGGCCCCTTCTATATCCCTGGGACCGAGAGCAAGCTCTGTGCTGGGCAGGTTGCTTTGGAGAGTTTGATTTTTATCTGTGAACCTCTTTGGCTGATTGGGAAGGGTGATCTTTGTCAAGGGAAGCTCTCCGTTGACAGGGAGCACAGTGAAAAGCTTCCTAGTAACTGGTCCTTGCAAACATCCTGCGGGAGCTGGAGCCAAGCCAGGCATCCAGGAACAAGTGAGGCAGCTCCAGCAGCCCCTGCAGGGCTCTGATCCCGGGGGCCATTTTCCCCGGGGTCCAGACTGTTGCTTCTGTCAGGGCTTGAAAGACAAAGAGAGACGGGCACCCCATCGGTGGGTCAGTCCCGCCCGCTCTAGGGCCCTATTTGCTGCCGACCACGGCCAGTGTAGGCATCTGAACAGCCAGGGCTGGAGTGGACTCAGAAGAGCGATCATCTCCAATTAGCTCTGAGGGCAGCACCCTCCCCGGTAGTGCAGTCAACCTGGTCCCTCTGGGGCCTGGGCCGCCTGCAGGCACTGCGAGCCACATCCACAGCCACTGAGTGGGGCACCGTCGGACCCTGTGCCCAGGGAGGCAGCTGTTCCTGGAAGGGCTCCTAGCCTGTCTGCTGAGTGCCATCTCATCTCTGGAGCCCTGGCAGGTTCTCTGTGGGGGTGCAGGTGGCCCAAGGGTGGCCAGGACTTGGGGCTTCCTCCTCTGCATGGCTCAGCCCCAGCCAGCAGCCAGCATGAATGTCCTGGCCGGCAAGTGGCCACCGCTTTAAGTGTGTGTGTGTGTATGGGGAGGGGGTATACATCTACTGCAAAGGGATGCCAGACCTGACAGACCAACGCAATGTCCCAGGCGGAACTGGGGACACGTTGCCACTAAAGTTTATCTGCTGTTTGAAGTTCGAGCTCAGCAGGGTAGTCCCAGAGTTTTTACCCTAGAGCCTTCCAGTTGCCACAACAACAGTCAGAGGCGATGCTTCCAGTGACTGACAGGACACGGGGTCTGGTGGGGTTGGACATGGCTCTACCTTATGGCAACCTGAGCTGTCTGGCCTCCTGGAGACCCAAGTGTGTTCTGTGAAGGGGAAGGACAACACTGCCTCTCTGAGTGTCTGTGATAACACATGACACGCGTGAGGCCGTTCTGGCTGAGTGGCCAGAGTCCTGGTCCACCCTTTTCCTCTGCTGAGCCGAAGAAGGCAGAGGTTGTCTGCACAGGCAAGAGGAAGGGTGGAGGGGACCCGGGGTGGCTGAGAGAGTGCCCATCAGAAGAGGTGCCACTCGTCCCTGGAGCTGCTGGCCAGATGTTCCTCTGGGCACGGACCAGGCCCTCGGTATTTGCTGGACGCCGTCTATTTTGTCCCTGCCACCAGTGGCCCTGCAGCAGTGAAGGCCCTGGGAGGCCGGGTGGCCAAAGGCTCCTGTCCGTCAGAGCTGCTGCACCCCCCAGGAGGGGCTCTGGCCCTCCCCACTCCTCTTGGGACTGGGTCCCAGCGTGTCGGGGGGCCTTCGGTTCCGTGCCCGTGGAGATGGCACGAAGGCTCTCGTAGAGTCAGCCACACCACCACGTTCCTCGTTCTTGGCATTAGAGACGTCTTCTCATCTTCATACCAGCGAGTGAGGGCCTTGCCCACTGTTCGCAGGCTGCACGTGGCTGTGCCAGCTCCTTCAAGGCCGGGGACACCAGTGCAGGTGTCCTCAGCCCTGCACCCACACCCTAGCCTACGGTGTCACAGAAAGCGGCCCGCTGGTCAGGAGGCAGAGGATCAGTCCTGGGAAACACCTTCAGGCCCCTTTCCCCAGAGCCTTCCAGTGGCCACGGTGACGGTCAAACTCACAGCGATGCTTCCTGTGGTTGATGAGACACGGGGTCTGATGTGGTCCCGGGCCTGACGTGCTCCGGGTCAGTGTCGTTGCTGTTCGGCGTCTGTGCATGGTCCCTGGGGGGTGGGCTCAAGGACAAGGACTGTGCGGTGGAAAGGAAAGGAGTCCCAGGGTCCAGAGTGATGGGCCGCCAGGGGCTGGGCCAGGACCCCGCGTCTCTGCTGGCGCGTGATGGGGGCCATGGGGACACTGCGGCGGCTGTTTGTAGCCGCGAGAGATGGGGCTGATTTCATCATGGCGCGTGACGGGGCATCCAGGAGCGGCCACCGTTGTGTGGCAGTAGATCCTTCCCACCCGTGGCTGAGGGTGGTTGGGAGAAGGAGAGGGCGCCTTGGAGGCGGGGAGCCTGGAAGCCGCCAGGACTGGGTCTCCAGCACCCCACCCCCACCCGCTTTCATTTCGGCCTCTTCGGTCCCTGTTTTGGGGCCATGGCCTTACGGGCCTTTGCTTCTGGCTCTCTCCCTTCATGGTTTCCAGAACTCAGCTTCTCTTTCTCCGAGTTCTCACTGGGTGATGGTCCCAGGACGGGTGCAGGAATGTCTAGCCGTTGTGGTGGAATGATTTCAAAAGTGGAGTTATCAGCTAGGAATAGGAGGCTTACCCAGAAACTCCTCATCACGCTGATTTCCATCCCGTGCCGAATGCCCCGGAGATCACAGGCACCACCGGGGCTTCCTGTCCACCTGGGCTGGGCCATGCTGCCCAGGATGTGTGTGAGGATGGGCCGTGTGGACTCTGCCGAGGCTGGCTGTCTGAAGCGAGGGCCTCGGTGAGGTCGGGTCATGTTCCGGGCTGATGGAAGCAGGCGAGTCTTTAGGTGAGGGACTCTAAGACCCTGGGCTCTCTGTCTGCGAGGCTTGTGAGGCGCAGGGGGTCCTAAATGATTAGCTGTTTGCTTGGCCAGCTCTCCAGAGAGTGGCAGCAGGGAGCCAGGATGCTGATGAGGATTGGGGTGTGTGTGTGTGTGTGTGTGTGCGCGCGCGCGCGTGAGTGTGCACGTGCACACTAGTAGGGGTGATGGTTCTGGTTTTCACAGGATACCTATGAACACAGGTCAACATGCTCATTTTGCACGTGTCAGCTCAGGTTATAATTTATGATGGACTGCGCTAAAAATAGTGGGAATTGGGAAATGCTGCCTTCTGTGTGCTGCTTTGTGAGTGTGCATGTGTGTGGGGTGGTTGCGTGTGTAGCTTTGTGTGTGTATGCGTGTCGTTCTATGTGTGTGTAGGGTTGTGTGTGTATGGCCCTGTGTGTGCATGTGTGTGGGGCTGCGTGTGTACCTGTGTGGAGCTGTGTGTGCGCGTGTGTTTCCACAGGCCCTTGTGGTACCTGCGTTGTGTTGGGATTGGGGGTGGGGAGATGGGGAGAACACTCATCAGGACCGGGAGCTTCGGTTTTCGTTCCAGAGGAAACCCGGGAACTCTGCCTGTCGGGCACATGGAGACGTGACAAGTGTCCTCGGCCCGTCGTGCTGTGGCCATGTTGCTGACGCTGTCCGCTCCCACCCACACTTCTCTGCTGGGGAGCCACGCGGGCCTCTGGCCACGCCCACCCACCCTTGGGTGTGAGAGGGGCCCTCAGTGCCCGTCCCCATCCCTCTTCACGGGGGAGCCCTGCCCTGGGCTAACGGTGGAGTTTCCAGGGACCCCATGTTCCACCACCCTGCGGACACCCACTTCGCCCGCCGGGGGCTAGAAACCGATGGTCCCTCAGCACACCAGGGAGGAAGTCCTGGCAGAAGGCTGCCTCCCAGCTGAGGATGGCATAAAGCGGTTGACTTGAAAGGGCCTGTAGACACATGGCTGAGGGCCCAGAGGGGCAGAGAAGGGGGGGAGGGCTGGTGGGAGGGCAGGTGGGAGGAAGGGGCCAGAGGGAGGTCCCGGGGCCTCCCTGAGTGTGCAGGCCGGAGGGGCGTCTCCGTTTGTAGAGGGGTCCACAGGAGACTTTTCTTTTCTTTTTGTTTTTGAGTTGGAGTCTCACTCTGTCGCCCAGACTGGAGGGCAGTGGCCGCTCCCGGCCACCACAGTCTCGACCTGCTGGGCTCCGGCGATCCTTCCTCCTCAGCCTTCCGAATAGCTGGAACTACAGGCGTGCGCTACCACTCCCAGCTAATTTAGACTTTTCGAGACGCCATTCTTTATCCAGTTTGGTATGACACTTTCAGAAGAAGGAGCAGAAAGCCACAAGCAAAGCAAAGCCAGCTGTCCAGCGGCCTGGGTGAAGTCCCAAGGGCACGGGGCGCTTTCATCAGCTAGCGGGCGACACTGCAAGGCTGTCTTCAGTGGGCACTCAGGAAGAGGAGAGACTTCCGGGCCTGGAGATCTGCTAAGAAGTCGCATATGCGAGTGGACTCACACACAGCATTTACAGTAACGCCAGAGGCCAGACATGGGGGCTCACGCCTGTAATCCCAGGACCTTGGGAGGCCAAGGTGGAAGGATCGCTTGAACCCAGGCGTTCGAGACCAGCCTGGGCGACACAGTGAGGACTTGTCTCTACAAAAAAAATTTTAAAAATTAGCCAGGCATGGGTGGCGTGCGCCTGTGGTCATAGCTATCAGGAGGCTGAGGCAGGAGGATGACTTGAGCCAGCAGGATGGCGTGAGCCCCGTAGGTTGAAGCTGTGATAAGCCGTGCTCGTGCCACCGCACTCCAGCTGGGGCAACAGAGTGAGACTCCAACTTGAAAAATGACATGAAATAGTAAAGTAAAATAAAGTTTAAAAAGGTAAAATAACATTAGAGAATAAGACGTTGCAGTGTTGACAGACATCCCTGGCATGCTGTTACGTGGAAACGTAGAAGGTGAAACACACATGCCTGACACATGTGGGTGTGTCCTGGGTGAGGAAAAGCAGGAAGCAAGGGGACAGATGCCAGGAGAGGCTGGACGTGGGAGGTGGGAGCACAAGGGTTTCCCTTCTTTCTCTCCTTTCTCTTTCATTTTTGCTTCTCTGTGTTTGTCTTTGCTTCTTGAAAATTCTACGACGCACACATCCATGCCGGGGACGTGAGCACATCGCCACGGGGCCACGCCAGGTGTGGAGTGCGGTGCCTACTTGTGCATACACGGCCTTGGCGGAGGTTTTCACAGCTGAACGGTTTTCGTGCCTGTTGGGAATGTGAGAGAATTCCAGCCGCTCCAACTCCTTGAAACCGGCCGTGGCGGGCGTGTTTACACCACAGGCGTTGGCATACTCTACACGTCAGCTCCCCACCCGGGCAATCACTGAACAGTTATCAGGCGATGCCTTCTTCCCAGAGGGCCCGGTCACTTACCCCTTGTTTGTTTCGACTCTTCCCAGTACATTTCCCATCTGGTTTTCGGGTTGGATTTCAGTTTCCCTGAGGGTGACAGGGCTGTCCCTGTCCAGGGAGCTTCCCCTCGTGGGCATCAGTGCAGTCATAACAGTGGGTGGCTTCTGCTTCCAATGCCTGCACCCCGGTGGAAACAGAGTTTATTTATTTATTTATTTGAGTTGGAGTCTCACTCTGTCGCCCAGACTGGAGTGCAGTGGCCACTCCCGGCCACCACAGCCTTGACCTGCTGGGCTCCGGCGATCCTTCTGCCTCAGCCTTCCAAGGAGCTGGAACTACAGGCACGCACTACCACGCCCGGCTAATTTTTTTGATTTATTGTAGAGATGAGGTCTTGCCAAGTTGCCCAGGCAGGTCTCGAACCCGCGGGCTCAGGCAATCCACTCACCTCAGCCTCCCGAAGTGCTGGGATTACAGACTGAGCCACCAAGCCCGGCGGAAACAGAGTTTAAATAGATCAGAATCACTTAGGTAGCATCTTGTAATGCCACATTCCTTCTCTCATTTGAACTTGACACGTGTCTTGTGAGACAGGCATCATCATCTGCACTTCATAGGTGAGAAGTTGAGGTCTGTGCGCAGGGCTGCCCGCTGCTCGGTGGTGGTGAGGGGCTGCGTCTCTGGCCCCTTTGTCTGCCTCTCCTTCCGATCTTCGCGGTTGGTGAGGAAGACAAATTCAAGCTTCAGGGTATCGAGCCGATCTGGGCGGAAATGCCAACTGACCCCCCAGGACAAGGCCAGGCCCCCCCAAGCACTTGCACAAAAGACTTGACGATTGTCTACACTTTGCACAGTAGACTCTCAGGACACAGAGTTGCAACATAGACTTGCGGCCGGGCGCCGTGGCTCACGCCTGTGATCCCAGCACTTTGCGGAGCCGAGTTGGGAGGATCGCTTGAGCCCAGGAGTCTGAGTCTAGTCTGGGCAACATCGTTAGACCTCGTCTCTATGTAAAATCAAAAAATTACCCGGGGTGGTGGTGTGCGCCTGAAGTCCCAGCTCCTTGGGAGGCAGAGGCAGAAGGATGGCCTGAGTCCAGGAGGTGGAGACTGCAGTGCTCCGTCACTGTGGCCCTGCACTCCAGTCTGGGCAACAGAGTGAGACCCCGACATAAATAAAATAATAAAATAAAATAAAATAGTCAACTTGTCATGTTCTTCCATGAAGGCAGGCTCACCATTGTCCCTGATCACTGGTCAATAATCTCCCGGTGGGGACTGTCTGTAGAGCATACGGGCTTCTGGGGTGAAAGTCCTCCTGCCGTGGCTGGTTTCAAGCCCCTCAGGCAGCGTCACTGGGCACTCGTGGAGCTGCAACAAGAGAGGCCGGCGGCTCATCACCACATAGGGCCTCCCCAAGCAGCTGGAGTGGGTGGAAACATTGTCCAGCGCACAGACATAGAAAATAAACAGGAGCAAAGGGTCTGGAGTGCTTACCACCTTTCTTCCGTGTTCACTTTTTAGAGATAGGGTCTTGCTCTGTTGTCCAGGCTGGAGTGCAGTGGTGCAATCATAGCTCACTGAAGCCTCAACCTCCTAGGCTCAAGCAATCCTCCCACCTCGGCCTCCTGATTATGTACACACCACCAGGTCTGGCTAATTTTTCTTTGTTTTTGTTTTTAAAATTTTTAATTTAATTTAATTTAATTTAATTTTTTGAGTTGGAGTCTCACTCTGTCACCCAGACTGGAGTGCAGTGGCCGCTCCCGGCCACTGCAGCCTTGACCTGCTGGGCTCTGGCGATCCTTCCGCCTCAGCCTTCCAGTAGCTGGAACTACAGACGTGC
>NW_007036817.1:27626-36722 GCF_000164805.1 Carlito syrichta
GCAGGATTTTTTGATTTATTGTAGAGATGAGGTCTCACTGCCCAGGTGGGTCTCGAACCTGCAGGCTCAGGCAATCCACTCACCTCAGCCTCCCAAAGTGCGGGATTACAGGCTGAGCCACTGAGCCCGGCTTAAGTTTTTTATTTTAAAGATGTGGGGTACAATTCAGGGTTAGGTATACAAATGTTCACTATGCATGCTTGTGGATGAGATGTGCCCCCCAACCCCTATGGCAGTTCCCACTACTGCCAATCTCTTTCTTATAGTATTATACTAATTGTTCAATTGTTTTTGTAGGGATAGGAGTCTTGCTCTGTTACCCAGGCTGGTCTCAAACTCCAAGTCTCAAATCATTCTCCCTCCTCAGCCTCCCAAAGTGCTAAGATTAGAGGCGTGAGCTACCATGCCTAGCCTATTACCTTTGTTCTTAATATAATTATATTTAACAATTATATTTAATTTTAAGTTTATGTAATTTAACTTTCTTTTTTTGAGTTGGAGTCTCACTCTGTCGCCCAGACTGGAGTGCAATGGCACACTCACAGCATCGACCCCAGCCTCGACCTGCTGGGCTCCGGCGATCCTTCTGCCTCAGCCTTCCAAGTAGCTGGAAGTACAGGCGCATGCTACCAGCCCGGCTAATATTTTGTTTATTGTATTGTAGAGATGAGTTCTCGCCAGGTTGCCCCAGGCAGGTCTCAAACCCGCAGACTCAGGCAATCCACTTGTCTTGGCCTCCCAAAGTGCTAGGATTGCAGGCTGAGCCACCGAGCCCGGCCTAATTTAACTTTGAATGATGTGTGTGTTCAATGATCAATCGGCTCTCGCAAACCAGTGTGTGCTGTCCCTTGCGTGCTGTAGGCCAAGCAACTGAGAGTAGGCACGTCTAGGAGAAAAGACAGGCCACCAAATGCCGCCCCAGTCCTGTTGCTCAGGGTGTGTGGTCGGGGTGGCGTCTGCCGTGGCGCACCAAGCAGGACCACAGGAAGGGCTTGTGCAGAGCAGGGCCCTGGGGGTTGGCCAGGAGGGAAAAATGGCAGGTGTGTCTCACTTGCTGTTTCAAGCGCCCGAGACTCCGGGAGCAGCGGGATCTCCACTGCGGGTTGAAAGCAAAGCGCAGAAGAACTTGGGCTGCAGGGAGCGACTCAGGATAGGGACGCTGACCCGACTCGGAGACCAGTGTGCTGCCCAGACCGTGGCTGGCCCGAGGACTCCCTAGACATGCACACACCCAGGCTCCCCCAGACTGCTGGGTCAGAAGCCAAGGCAGGCCCAGAAGTGGGCTCGCCAGCCCCTCCGGGAGGTCCCAAGCACGCAGAGGTTTGAGAGCCACTGCTTGCCTCCTGGCAACATTCCCTGGAGACGCCACCCAGCCTCTGTCCTACTCCGACTTCAGGCATGGCTCCTCCCTCTCGCCTGCAGTTCGGCTGCAGGGTCCGCACGCCCACCCCGCTCCGGTGTGGAGGGAGCCCGAGACCCACCCGCCTACCTCCCACAGTGTGGGGATGGGGGTCACGTGCTCACCTCATCTGGGCCACGGTCCCTCTTGTGTCCCAAGCAAGACACCAGGACCCACGCTACCGGTCACCCCTGCACAGGGAGCAGCCCTACCAGGTCAGGGGCAAGCTTGTGCGTGCAGGGTTGTGTGTGGGGAATGTGGTGTTTGTGTGATGTGTGTGGGGTGTGTGTATGGTGTGGTGTGTGTGATGTGTGTGTGGTGTGCAGGTGTGTGTGGTATGTTTGATGTGTGTATAGTGTGTGATGGGTGTATAGTGTGTGATGTGTGTGTAGTGTGTATTTGGTGTGTGAGTAGCGTGTAATGTGTCTGTGGTATATGCATGGTGTAGCGGGTAGTGTTTATATGTATGGTATGTGTGTGGTATGTTACATGTATGGTGTAGCGTGTGTATGGTGTGGTTGTGTGCAGTGTGCTATTTTGTGTGTGGTGTAGTATGTGAATGGTGTGTGTGTGGGGTGTATGTAATGTGTGTGGTGTGTGTAATGTATATGTGTGTGGTGTGCATGGTGTGTGTGATATGCGTGGTGTGTTATATGCATGATGCATGAGGTGTATGTGTTGTATGTGATGTGTGTGGTGTGGTGTGTGTAGTATGTGTGCTATGCGTCAGTGTGTTTATGGAATATGTGATATATGTGTTATGTGTGTATGTAATGTGTGGTGTGTGTTGTGTATGTCAATGTGGGTGTGTGCTGTCTGTGACGTGTACGGTGTACATAACGTATATGGTGTATGTGTAGTGTGTAGTGTATTATGTATGTGTGTATGTGGTGTCTGTGTGTATATGTGGTATGGTGTATGTGTGTGTAATGTGTATGTGCTGTGTATGGTGTGTATATAATGTGTGTAGTGTGTGTGGTGTGTATGGTATATGTAACATGTGTTTTTTAATGTGTGTAGTGTGTGGTGTGTGTGTGATGTGTGGTGTGCATTGTGTACGTGTGTATGATGTCTGTGTGTATGTGCGATGTGGACGTGTATGTTTTGTGAGTGTGGTATATGCAATGTATGCATTGTACATGCACGTAGTGTGTGGTGTATGTGATGTGTGTTGCATGTGTAGTGTGTGGTGTGCACAATGTGTGCATTGTACTTTCATGTATTGTGTGTTGTGTGTAATGTGTGTGTTTTGCAAGAATAATGGGTGGTGTGTCGCGTGTAGCATGCATGTTGTGCGTGCATGCAGTGTGTGGCCTGTGTGTGGTGCATCTGGAGTGTGTGGTGTGTGTGCTGTGCTGTGCTGAGACCCGCTCTCGGTGACGAGGTGCCGGCCGTCCTGGTGGCGAGAGTCTAGGGCAGCAGAGTCCAGGGTGGGCCGTGTGGCTGTGCAGAGTGTGGGGGTGACAGGGTCTCTGCGGGGGGTGGCACGGTGCCTAGGGAGGAGGCTCCCACGGGGGCGCTGGCCGGGCGGGTCTCGGAGGTCAGAGGGAGCCCATCTGTGGGCCCAGAGACTCCCCCGTCCCGCGTGGCCGGGAGGGGATGGGCTTGGCAGCTCTGAGGAAGGCCTGGGAGAGAAGGCTGGATGGGGGGGGCGCAGCCAGGGTCCCTGCGCCGCCCCCCACGGGTCGGGCTGGGGATGGCACACACAGGCCGCTCTTGCTTCTCCCCGGTTTTCGGCGAGAAAGAGTGTCACGAGCAGTGAGCTGCACCCAGGGGAGAGGCCCAGTCTGCCTGGCCCCTCCTCCGGCATCCACAGGTGGTGGCCCTGCCTGCCCAGGTCGAGGGCTGCAGGGGAGCGGGTGCGAGGCGCTTCGGAGCCTGGGACCCCGCCGCTCAGCTCTCCCAGCAGCTGCGGCCTCTGGTGGGGCTGGGGCTGGGGCAGGACACATGTTTGTGCGCGCAGCGTGTGTGTCAGTCCTCAAAGACGGGCACCGGGCTGGAAGAGGGACCTGCGCTCTGGGCCTAGGCAGGTCTACCCTGGGAGACCTCTGGGCATTGTCTACATTCGTATTTTTCGGCCAGGTGTGGTGGCTCAGGCCTGGTATCCCAGCACTTGGGGAGGCTGAGGTGGGAGGGTCGCTGAGCCCAGAAGTTTGAGACCAGCCTGGGCAGCATAGTGAGACCTTGTCTCTACAAAACATGACAACATTAGCTGAGTGAGGTGGTGCCTGTATCCCAGCGACTCGGGAGGCTGAAGCAGGAGGATCACGAGCCCAGGAGTTTGAGGCCACAGCAAGCCGCGATCATGCCGCTGCACTCCAGCTGGGGCAGCCACATGAGACCCTGACTAAAAAAAAATTTTTAAATTAGCATTTTTCTTACTGGTTTCTATATGCAGACATCAAAGAAACAAGGCCTGTCATATTGATAGCAAAAATATATTTTTGGTTTGTCCTTTAGCTTCTATTTATTTTTTGGAACACAGATCAGTGCCAAGTTTTTCCACACACCACATACGTGCATAATGTACATCACAGCAATACACACACAGATATACGCAATACACCCCCCCCACACACACGCATGCAGCATATCTTTCTCTTCATGGCTTTCCCCATTGCTTGCATACTTCCAGGGCTTTCCCAGGGTTGGAATTAGTTACCTACCAGCCATTTGTTTCTCATTTAGTAGCTTTTTCAGCCTGGCTGATCTAAAACCGGGTGTATGTTGGTGTGCCGGTGGGGGTCCGAATCCACGCGGGCCTCCTTCCCCCAGTGCCTTGGCCTTAGCCTCACCTCTGGTGCCGAATCACCCAGGCCTCCCTCGTGGGTATGCTCTCCTCCTCTTTCCAAAAGCAGCATCCTTGGGTATACACGCCACGAAATGCACCCACCAGAAGTGCACGATTCAATGCTTTTTTTGTGAACAGATGGAGTTGTGTGGGCATCACCACGACCCAGTTCCAGACCCTTCCCGTCACCCGAAAACATAGCTCATGTCCCTGTGCCGTCAGCCTGCCACTTGCCAGCCCTGGGTGTCCCTGACTCGCGGTGTCTATCTCCATGGATCTGCCTTTGCTGAGGTTTTGCAGTCGTGCAGTCGAACGACACGTGCTCCTTGGCACCAGCTTCTCGTGAGGCGTGTTTCTGAGGCTCACTCCAATGTGGTACGTGCCAGCAGTTGTGTTCCACCCCGTTGCTGGGTAACACTGTCACATGGGCTTGCCAGGCCCTACCCGTCCTTTCGGCAGCTGGTGGCCGTGTGCACTGGTTCCCTCTTCTGACATGGACAATGCTGCTGTGAGCGTTCATTCACACGTCTTCGTGTGGACGAATGTCGAGGTTTTGGGGTGGATTCCTGGGAGTGAAGTCCCGGGTCGCGTGGTAAGTTCATGTTTAACTTTTTGGAGAAACTCCCAGATGTCTTCCCAAGCCGCTGCGCCATTTGCGTTCCCATCAGCCGTGCCCAAGGCTCCCTGTGCTCTATATCCGCACCAGCACTCTCTATCCTGCGTCTCTTTAAAACTTCCGTGTTTCTCTTTCATGCTTTGAATTGCTAAAGACCCCAGTCATCCTCAGGGCTGCTAGGATGTCACTTCCTCCTAGCACAGGACATTCAACAGCTGTGTCCCTGCTTAATGCATTCTGCCTTCGGGTCCCAGGGTCTTCCACAAAAGCCTGTTTTGATTTAATAAGTTACGTATTTATGCCGCAGTCCTTGCCGGATGCTGAACAGCAATTAGCACTCAGAGCCGAGTGGGTTTCGGCTTGTTCTGTGAGCTGCAGTGTGAGTGGTCTTTGCAGATGCCTGGAGCTGGTGGCTTCACTTTGGTCCTCGCGCCTCACCCCAGGAGCCCGCCAAGCTTGTGCACATGCAGGGCTGAGTGAGGTTTTTTCCATGTTGACCACCTGGGGACTCTTCACGGGGGACTTTGCTCTGTGACCCTGGCCCAGCTCTGAAGCTCCCTCCAGGAACACCCGGCTGTCCCCACAGTGAGCACCCAGCAGTGTCCCTAGAAGGCTGGCCTCCACGCAGGCTGCAGGGCGGCTGGCTGGCACCATCCAGCTATCTCCACTAGGCACCCTCTGGCCTGCTGGGTCACGTGTCCTTGGAGCACTGGGGTTTTCCAGTGAGCCGAAGGGAACGTTCTGTCCTGGGTTGTTGCTCCCCACTGACTCTGTGGCCACCTGACCGGAAGAATGAGACATGAGGGGGAAGCCGCCCAGTCAGGTGGCTGTTCCAGTCACTGCCTCGCTAAGCCATCTCTCCAGGACGCGTGGGCCTCGTTCCGCGCTCTGTGCAGCTCAGGGTGGAGCAGCCTTGAGAAGGCGAGTCGGCCTCACGGGCGATCTGAAGGCCTCCTGGGGTTTTTGCAGCGCAGGCCTGGGACGGCCACGGAGACCTTCCTGGCACACGCAGAAACTTCCTTCAAAAACACAGCTCACCAAGCATTCCCAGCCACTCCAAAAAACAAATTCATTTCATCTGTCCTAGCAGATTTTAAAAATAATCACATACTGATTGATGTTATCTCTTTCTGCCGTGAAATATGATGCACATTCAGGGAAGCTCAGAGAATGTAGAAGCTATGGCTTAGTTATTAGAAATTCACGCCCTACCGGGCTTGGTGGCTCAGCCTGTAATCCCGCGCCTTGGGAGGCCGAGGTGAGCGGATTGCCTGAGCCCGCGGGTTCGAGACCCTCCTGGGCAACTTGGCGAGACCTCATCTCTACAATAAATCAAAAATTAGCCGGGAGTGGTAGCGTGCGCCTGTAGTTCCAGCTCTTTGGAAGCCTGAGGTGGAAGGATTGCCAGAGCCCAGTCTGGGTGACAGAGTTGGACTCCAACTCAAAAAAGAAAAGAAATTCACGCCCCATGTAACCACTGCTCAGCTCAAGAAAGGGCAGGTGGCCAGCCTCCCAGATTCCCTCCCGGTCCCCCGGGGCATCGTCCAGCCCCCCAAGTTCCTTCCCCCGGCCTCTCGACCCCCGGCCCCAGTGCCTAACCCCACTGGCACCCCAGCTTGTTGAGGTAACCACCTTCTGCGGCCCTCAGCCCTCACCCGCCTGGCACCATCTCTAAACACTAGCATTTAGTTGTTCCTGTTTTTGCTCTCTGAATGGTCTCTGGATGAGCAGAGTTCTGTATTTCAAGGTAGTAAAGATTTCTTGGTATTTCCCTTCGTGGTGACAGCTTTTTATTTTTATTTTTTCCTTTTTCGAGTTGGAGTCTCGGGCTAGAGTGCAGCGGCACACTCATGGCCACTGTAGCCTCGACCTGCTGGGCTCAGGTGATCCTTCTCTACCTCAGCTTTCCAAGTAACTGGGACTGCAGGTGCATGCCACCATGCCCAGTTAATTTTTTTATTTAATGTGGAGATGAGGTCTTGCCAAGTTGCCCAGGGTGGTCTCGAACCCCTGGGCTCAGGCAGTCTCAAAGCACTGGGATGACAGGCTTGAGCCACCGTGTCTGGCCGGTTAGAGTTTTTGATGTCCAGTTTAGGAAGGCTTTGCCAAGCCCAAGGCCTCGAAGGTATCCCAAATTACCTTCAGAAAGCTCTACTGCTTTGCCTTTGACAAATGGATTTGCCGTGTGCTGAGTGGTCAAGGGCCATGTCTTCGAGGACTTGTTGGAAAGACCCCAACTCTCTGCAGGACCACCTCCTTGGAGGCCACAGAGCATATTTGTGTGATGTCTTGCTGGGCTGTCTAGTCAGTTCCATTTGTTGGCTTTGTTTGTGATCCATGGGCTAATATCACACCAGCTTAATTCCTGAACTTTTATTGTAAATCTTGAAATGCACAAGAACATGTCCTCCAACCTTCCAGAATGTCCTGGCTCTTCATTTTCACAACTTTCCAAATCGGTTTGTCGAGTTTCAATCACACACACACACACACACACACACGCACACGCACACACACACACACACACACACACACACACACACACACACGTGCACACTGGAAATTTGACTAGAGTTACTGAATTTATAGATTAGTTCTTAGACAGCTGACATCTTTGATGCACTGAGTTGTTCTGTCCATAGCTGTGGTGTCTCTCTGTGTTTATCTAGGTCTCCTTTATTTTCTTAGTGTTGGTTTTATTTTGTTTTATAGTTCTTGCACAGCTTTTGTCAGGTTTATTCCCAGGTGCTCGATATTTTGGGGTGACTCATCACCAGTATCTTTAACACTTATTTGTTGCGTGTTGCTAGTGTGCAGACATGGAACATGGCTTTTTCTTTTCTTTTGAGTCGGAGTCTCACTGTCGCCCAGACCGGAGTGCAGTGGCCGCTCCCGGCCACCGCAGCCTCGACCTGTTGGGCTCCGGCGATCCTTCTGCCTCAGCCTTCCAAGTAGCTGGGACTACAGGCACACGCTACCACGCTCGGCTAATTTTTTTTTTTTTTTAATTTATTGTAGAGATGAGGTCTCGCCAAGTTGCCCAGGCGGGTCTCGAACCCGCGGGCTCAGGCAATCCACTCACCTCAGCCTCCTAAAGCATGGGATTACAGGCCGAGCCACCGAGCCCGGCTGGAGCATGGCTTTTGATTTTGGTCTTTCTCCAGCAACCTGGCTGCACACACTTGCCAATCCTAACGATTTTCCTGCAGAACCCCCTGGATCTCTCTCCCAGACAGTCATTCTACTCCCGAGGTTGCCTGTTTGGCTTCGTCCGTTCCTGTGTTTGCTTCCCTCTGGCTGTGGCCTCTGCGCAGCGCAGGTCAGCAGTGCTGGGATGACGGCCTCTCCCCGGCCCCAGGGGAGTTGCCAGCATTTCATCAGTAAACAGACGTTGGGAGTCACCCTTCACCAGTCCTAGTTTCCTAAATTTGCTAAGAAATCACGAATACACCTAATTTTATGAAATACTTACCTGCATTTATTGAGATGATTTTATAGGGTCAAAAACTCTTTATTCTGCCACTGTGGCAGTATCCTTTGTTTTTAAATATTCAATCCACTTTGCATTCTTGGGATCTGTTCGATTTAGTTATGCTGCGTTACCCACGGCTGGATTTGGTGTTAACGACCTTGGGATTTTTGTGTCTTTGTTCATAAGCGATCAGCCTGCACCTCCCCTTTCTCCTCGTGTCCTCACTGGGCTTGGGGGTCAGGACCACACAGGCCTTACGGGCGGAGTGGACAGCTGTCTGTTCCTTTACCATTTTCTGGAAGACTTTCTTTCTTTTCTTTTCTTTTTTGAGTTGGAGTCTCACTCTGTAGCCCAGACTGTTGTGCGGTGGCACGCTCTCGATCACCGCAGCCTCGACCTACTGGGCTCCAGCGATCCTTCAGCTCAGCCTTCCAAGTATCTGGAACTACAGGCGCGCGCTACCACGCTCGGCTAATTTTTGATTTATTGTAGAGACAAGGTCTCGCCAAGTTGCCTGGGTGGGTCTTGAACCTGCGGGCTCAGGCAGTCCACTTGCCTCGGCTTCCCAAAGTGCTGGGATTACAGTTTGAGCCACCGAGCCCAGCAAGACTTTCTTTTTTGTTGTTGTTTAGAGGCGGGGATCTCACTGTGTTGTTCTGGCTGTGTCTTGAACTCCTGGCCTCCAGTGATCCTGCTGCCTTGGCCTCCTTAAATGCTGGTATTATAGGCATGAGCCACTGTGCCCAGTCAGAGGCATATTTCTTTTTTTTTTTTTGAGTTAGAGTCTCACTCTGTCGCCCAGACTGGAGTGGCAGTGG
>NW_007036817.1:36795-49550 GCF_000164805.1 Carlito syrichta
AGGCGGGTCTTGAACCCGTGGCCTCAGACAATCCACTCACCTCAGCCTCCCAAAGCGCGGAATTACAGGCTGAGCCACCGAGCCCGGCTAAGACTTTCTTTCTTAAGGAGTTTTCTTTGTGGGAAGGTTTTGGATTACACATTTCATTTTTTAAAACATATGAGGCTAGTCAGGCACGGTGGCTCACTCCTGTCATCCCAGCACCCTGGGAGGTGGAGGTGAGAGGATTGCCTGAGCCCACAGGTTCAAGATCAGCCTGGGCAAACTGGGAGACCTGTCTCTACAATAAATCAAAAATTGGCGAGCCTGTGGTTCCAGCTACTTAGAAGGCTGAGGCGGAAGGGTCACCTGAGCCCAGCAGGTCAAGGCTGGGGTGGTCAGGAGTGTGCCCCTGCACTCCAGCCTGGACGACAGTGAGAATCCAACTCAGAAAAATAAAAAAATAAAATATATAAGACCATTTGTATATCCTATTTGTGTATGTGTCCGTTTGAGTAGTTTTGTTTTTCTAGGACTGTGTCTTTCACCTACAACGTCAAGTTCACGGGCATAAAGCTGTTTGCAAGATCCTTCTGCAGGTTGCTGGCTGAACGCCGCCCCCTGCTGGGCACCACCTCCACGGACACTCCCGGCACAACTGACCACCAGGAGGAACCTCCTGATGCCAGCCAGTGGGGACTGACCCTGATCACAGAGGGACACCCGTCCAGGGAGAGGCACCCTCAACGGGAGGGGGCTTGCATGAGGGCTGGGCCAGTGGAGTCCACGGGGGAAGCTCAGGGTGCAAGCAGGGGCCCCTGCACCTCAGGCTTCACGTCACGGTGGCAGGACACGCACTTCCAGCGCAGCCTCTCAGGAAACACAGTCTGGAAACGTCCTCCCGGGGGCTCCCCAGGGTGCATGGTGCCAGACGGGCATGGGCGTTCCGGGCTGGTGGTCTGTGGAGGTCTGAGAGGGAGGGAGCCAGGGCGTGGGTGGGGACGGGGTCAGGCCGGCCCCATCCCTGCCCGCCGTGCCAGGCCCTCCTGCATGGGCACGAGGGGCGTGGCCTGCCCCTCTTCCGCCTGGGTGCCCGGGTGCATGGACCGCGTGACCATTCACACAGTGTCGGGGCCACACCTGCCGTTGGCAACGTCAGCAGAGTCACCTGCACATGGACGCCAGGGACCTGCCGTGCTGTTTTCCCAATTCCCTGTCCCGAGGGCTTTTGAAAGCACGCGAGACTGTGTTTGACAGTCACCCCCCACGCCCTTCATCTCGAGGATGTCAACGTGTCAACAGATGGAGACGGCTTCCTGCGTTCATCTCTACCGGTGGGGCAAGATGGTGGCTGCCCCCCGGAAGTCCCCCGACTCGAGCCCCGGGCAGCTCTCGGTGCCCCTTCTCGCCCCTCAGGGGCCCCCTCAGCCCCTGTCCTTCCTGAAGCCCCTGCCCCTCTGCTCCGGGGCCCGCCCACTCCCGGCACCCGCTTCTCCGGAAGGCCCGGCACCCAGCCTCGGGACCCTCCGCTCCAGCCACACCCACCCCTCGGAGCCCAGGGCTGTTGCCGATGCAGGGAGCTGTGCTTCTGCTCTGGGAAGGGGTGGTGGGGAGGGCCCAGGTCCTGAGCTCCTGGGCCACCCGTGCCGGCAGGTCCTGCGGGAGCCTCTGCGAGCCCGGCCACGGAGACGTGTGTGTGACGGGTACAGCCTAGCTCTAAGGGGACCCGGGCAGGGGCCTGCAGGGTCCTGGAAGCCCACCGGCCCTGACAGCGTCTCAGGGAGGACTCGCATCCTGGGCGCCCACCCAGCCCGAAGCCTCCACTTCCTGAGAGCCACGAGTCTGCTCCCCTCCGAGCAGGCACACCTCCCGTGGCCTCTGGCTGTCCTGCTGGCCTCCTCCCCCTCGCCCCTCGGCCCTGCTTCCAAGGGGAGCTGCCGTCACAGGTTAGTCCCGGCAGGGACACACACTGAGCTTCCAGCAGCCGCCTGAAGCCAGCCTGCACACACGACACCCAGGCTCTCCAGCATCCCCGTGAAGCAGACGCCTCGGTTATCTTCGTGTGCCCAGGGGGGAGACGGAGGCCCAGGGCAGACCCATGGCCTGCCTGTGCCCCAGAGCTCCAGAGCCAGGGCGCACACCAAGTGCCAGAAAACGGGGCCAGAGCTGCCCCCTACGAGTTCTGCGGCTCAGCCTCCCTGCTTAGATGCGTTGCAGGACGTGGCCTCCCTCCAGACTCTGCCTGGGGGATATTCTGGAACGTGGCTCTTCAGTGAGGGACTTTAGGACAGCCAACCTGCGGGCCGATGCCCGAGGGCAGGGCGTCCCTGGCAGCGGTCCAGGAAATGAGGCCGTCTCAGCAGCTGTCTGGCCCCTCCCGGGCTTGCAGGTCCGCAGGGGCCTGGCGACTTGAAGCGTCCCCGTCCTTCCCACAGGCCGGGCCCCTGAGCAGGGGTGCCCTGGGACATATGGCTGACGCCCTGCCAGGCCCTCCGGGGGTGCCACGGTGCCCCTGGGCACAGAGCCTCAAGAGCCCCACCCGCGACAGAGACCTCTCATTCCCTCCGGCGCCTGCCCCTCGTCCCTCCCGCCCAGGGACCCATGCCTCTCCTCTCTCTGCCTCAGTTTTCTCCTCGGTACACGGAAGACCCTGGGGCAGAGTTGCCCATGGCGTGAGGATCCCACAAGAAAACCCCTTGAAGTGTCGAGATGAGGGTCTGGGACCCAGGATGGGCTCAGTTGACGTGGGTTAAAGTGAAACAACACAGAACCAGGGAAACCACCGAGGGGGACAGACATGAGGAGGTGGAGGAGGTGCCTGCCGTGGGGACGCTGAGGGCCAGCAGGTGGGCTTCCTGGAGGAGGCGGTCCTGGAGGGGTGGGTAGGATTCGAATAAGGGACCAAGGGTGGAGAGCTCCAGCCCGATTCAGCCTGGCACCCCGGCCTGGGGACAGGCAGCCGGGAGGCCGTGGAGACGGGTGCTGTCCGTGTGGAAGGGCGGGCCAGCCAGGCGTGAGACCTTCTGACTCCAGAGGGACGTGTCCCACCCCAGCCCAGGCTCTGCTGGGACCGCGAGGTGTGGGATGCCCAGCTCCTCCCCATCCTGTCCTCCCCCACGGGCCAAGGGCAGGCTGCCATGACACTGTTCCAGACCTGGGTGTTTCCAGGGTGGGCCACTGTGAACAGAGCTGGGAGGGATTTTGGGTCCACGTCCCTGTGTGTGGGTTTGTGTGCACGTGTGTAAATGTTCTCATTTCTTCTGGGTGAACACCCAGGAGTGAAATTGCTCCATCCGTGAATGAGTGATATTTACTTGTATAAGAATTGCCAGAGGCTGGGCATAGTGGTTCACACCTGCAGTCCCAGCACTTTGGGAGGCTGAGGTGGGAGGACGGCTTGCTGCCCGGAGTTCGAGACCAGTCTAGGTATTATGGCCAGACCGCGTTTCTGCAAAAAGTCCTGAAAAAGTCAGCCGGGTGTGGTGGCACGTGCCTGTAGTCCCGGCTTCTTGGGAGCCGGGAGGGAGGATCACTCGAGGCCAGGAGTTCTGAGGCTGCAGTGCGCGATAACTGCGTCGCTGCGCTCCAGCCTGGGTGACAGAGCGAGACCTTGTCGAAGAAAGAAAGGGGGGGGAGGAAAGAAGGGAGGGAAGAAGGGAGGCTGCGAGGGAGGAGAGGAGAGGAGAGGGCTGCTTCGTGGTTTGTAGAGGTGCCTTATAGCTGTGTCTTCATATTGCGGGTGCAGAGAGCTGCAAGCTCCCCGGGGTCTCTTTTATGAGGGGACATTCCATTCATGAGGCTCCGCCCCCACACCCTCCTCAGCCCCAAAGGCCCCACCCCCACACCATCCCCTGGAGGGCTGGGATTTCCATGAATTCGGGGCAGGGGGCACAAGCGTCAGTCGACCACACCAACAGAGAAGGGAGACCGAATGCGACACCTGCTACAGGCCGGTGATTGCCGGCGTGGTGGTCACACCTGTAATCCCAGCACTTTGGGAAGCTGAGGTGGGAGGACTGCTTGAGCCCAGGAGTTTGAGACCAGCCTGGGCAACATAGCAAAACAAAAAAATTTAAAAATTAGCCATGCATGGTGGCACGTGCCTATAGTCCCAGCTCCTTGGGAGGACCACCCAGGAAGTCGAGGACACAGTGAGCGGTGATTGTGCCACGGCATTCCATTCCAGTCTGGGTGAGAGAGAGAGATTCCGACTCAAAAAAAGAAAGAAAAAGAGAAGAAAGGGCCGGTGATCATGGCCCGCCCTCGACCGAGACCTGCTCTGGGCTCTATTGCTAGTGAGACTTGGTTCACCTCCCAGACCCTGGCCCCTGTCAGCCTGGCTGCATCCTTCAGCACAAGGCAGCCGCTTGGCAAGTTTGCTCTCTCTGACCCCTGCCAGTCCTTGGGAAGAATTCCACATGGAGTGGGTGCCAGAGAGGCCAAGGGTTCTGTCAACTCAGGCTCTGTGCGTTCAGACTTGGCGTGCACCTCCTGTCAGGTGTCTGAATCAGCCTGAAAGCTCACTGGTTTATTCAACAAATACTCACTCACATCCTACTACCCTGGTGTGGGTATTGTCCAGACAGATGAGATGCCTGTGATCCTTGGTGTCCATTCTCGCTAGGAAGACACACCAAGCAATGACTGACACAATTCACAATTCAGTCATTTTATTTTATTTTATTTTTAAGAAATGGGGTCTTGCTCTGTCACCCAGGCTGGAGTGCGGTGGCATGATCAAAGTTCACCGAGCCGTAAACTCCTGGGCTCTGGTGATCCTCCTGCCTCAGCCTCCTGTGTAGCTGGGAGTTCAGGCACAGGCCACCATGCCTGGCTAGTTTAAAAAAAAATTTTTTTCCCTGAGTAGAAGTTTCACTGTGTCGCCCAGACTGGAGTGCAGTGGCACGCACACTTCCACCACAGCCTCAACCAGCTGGGCGCAGGCGATCCTTCCGCCTCAGCCTTACAAGTAGCTGGAACCACAGGCATGTGATGCCCAGTTGATTTTTTGATTTATTGTGGAGACAAGGTCTCACCACGTTGCCCCGGCTGGTCTTGAACCCATGGGCTCAGGCAATCTTCTTCCCTCAGCCTCCCAAAGTACTGGGATTATAGGCATATGCCACCAAGCCCAGCTGATTTTTTGATTTATTGTAGAGATGAGGTCTTGCCATGTTGCTAAGGCTGTTCTCGAATCCACGGTCTCAGGCAATCCTCTCACCTCTGCCTCCCAAAGTGTTGGGATTACCGGCGTAAACTCAATTCACTATTTAAATTGCAACGAGTTGCATTAAAGTACGAGTGCTTTGAGATAGGCAGGGAACCCTCAGGCTGTCCTGCAAGGGGATGTGACTCACCCAGGAAGGTGGGGAGACCCCTGGGCTGGTGAACTCTGAGTTCTACAGGGAGGGAGGAATTGGTGAGATGCGGTGTGGGTGGGGGGAGCTCGGGCGGCAGAGGCGGGACTCCTGGTGGAGGGACCAGCACGTGCGCAGGCCTGAGGTGGGCGGGACACAGGACCTGGGACACCGGGGAGGGAAGGGTGGTGCCAGAGGGGCACCCTGGGAGGCGAGGCTGGGAAGTCCGTGGAGCCTTGAGGGCCAGATGAAGGTCTTGCCTTCTTTTAAGAGCCAGCCTTGCCCCTTGGCACTGTCCGCACCGAGAGCAAAGCTCTGTCCAATATGGCAGCCGCCAGCCTGGTGCTATCGAGCCCTGAAATGTGGTTGGCACACTTTGTGGCCTACCTCAGACAGCCAGGCTGGCGCATCGGCCACTGAGCTGCGGTGGGCAGCCTGGCCTGGAACTGCAGCCTGCCGGGGACCGGGTGCTGGGGGCCACGGGCTGCCTCGGAGCCCACCGTGTGGGAAGCACCCCCAGCCTAGAGGCTGGCTTCGCCACAGCTGACCCCTCTGGTCAGGAGAGAGAGACTGAGAAGGTGAGAGAGGGACCAGCAGTTTCTGCAGGAGAGGGCTGTGCCGTGGCCGACAAGGCTTCTGACGGCGAACCAGATACCTGGGAGCTGTCCGGAGGGACAGACCGTCTGCCCCGGGAGCAGGCCGGCAAGCCTTTTCACGAGGACTGAGACTTGGAGCTGAAAGCGTGAGGCTGACGACATCCAGGAAGCATTTCCCAAGAGGGCAGGCCATGGTGTGCCGTGCCCCACGAGGAGACAGGGCTTGTGACCCCAGCTGGCACCATCCACCTCCCCGGTGACCCCTCATTCCAAGACGGTCTGTGAACAGGACAGTCTGATGGTGCTGGACCTTGGGTGTGGTGTTTTCTGCCTTGAGGGTGGGGCTTCCAGGCCAAGCCTCCTTTCCCGCTCTGTGGTGAGGTGTCACATTTGAGGAAACATTCTCAGGGATCCCTGTCTGGTCCACACGCCGGTGTCAGGTAAGGTCCTACTGTTCTCTCTAGTTTTTAAATTTTTTTTTTTTGAGCCAGGTTCTCACTGTCATCCAGGCTGGAGTGCAGTGGCACGATCATGGCTCACCACAGCCTCGACCTCCTGGGCTCAGGTGATCCTTCTGCCTCAGCCTTCCGTGTAGCTGGGACTGCAGGTATGCGCCACCACACCTGATTATAATGCTTTTTGTAGAGACAGGGTCTTGAGATGTTGCACAGACTGGTCTGGAACTCCTGGGCTCAGGCAATCCTCCCGTCTCGGCCTCCCAAAGTGCTGGGATTCCAGGCGTGAGCCCCCACGTCTGACCCCTTTCTTTAATACACATCATTAGACTCTTATTTCTCTAGGAGTGAGGAGTGTAATTATTTGAAGCATTAGGCGTCTGCTGTCCATCTTGTCTTTTTCTGACATTGTTCAGTCCTGATTTGACGCCTATTGGTCACGTTGTATCTTGACGACGGAAAGGGATGTCAGAACAACCACTGAGGTGACCCGAGGTGGCAATTATATATCAGCGTGGTGGGATGTCAGTGTCCCCAGGGCAGGCCACCACGCATGCCACAGCTGTGCACACACATACATGCTCACGTACATGCTCGCACACATGCACACACAGGCTCACACACACACATGCATGTGTGCACACAGGTTCATATCACACACGTGTGCACACACACACACACCACATGTGCCTGGACAGGCTATTCTCGTGACATTGTCCCAGGCCTGAGAGCTGGGAAGTGGGTAGCCTTTCCACCACGGACGTTGGGCCACCGCTTGTGTCCAGCCCAACTGCACGCGGTCGGGGTCTGGAGTCTCGCTCCCCACTCTGCGTCCAGCACTTGAAATGTTCGGGGGACATGGGGACGCCCGGTACGCAACATCGGCAGGAAGTTGCCCATGCCGGCCCTCGTTGGTGTGGCCCCTGCAAGCGATCCCCGAGGTTTGTCCTAACGTGTCGAGCAGGGAGGAGGAAACCAGCACGGTGTTCTTCGGCCCTGGCCACGCGGGCCTGTCCCTGAATGTGTGTTGGGCAAAGCAGCCCCTGGGCTGTCCCGGGCAGCCCTGGCCCTCCCGGCGGGCTGGGCAGCCCCACGGGACTCTTGTCCTTGGCAGCAGGAGGCGCCGTCTCCCTCGGCACCCTCTGGGTGGCTGATCACACAGGGAGCAGTGGCCTCGGGGAAGCAGGGGTCTCAGAGGCAGTGAGAAGAGAAAGCGGCAGGGTCACGTGCTGACAGCCACCCCTCAGAGTCCTCAGGACAAGAAGAGGGCTCCCGGGTGCTCTTGGGGACAGCAGGGCCGAGCCACTGGCAGTCTGTGGCAATGACTGCAGACTTGGCTGGTCTGAGGCCCTAGCTGCATCCACTCTCTCTGCTGGAGACGTTGCAAAGCTCAGCGGGTCAGCATCTGGCAGCCAGGCTCGTAGCTGCAGGCATGCTGTGCTTGGAGGCTGGAATGGAGCTGCCCAGAAGGGTGCACCGTCGGGGGTGGGAGGAAGACCCTAGGCACAGACACAGGCAACCAAGCCCCCCTTGGAGACCAGGCCTGGCAACGTGGGGCTAAGCCGCCCACACTCAGGGTGCAGGTCGGTCCCTGAGCCGGAGAGGGGGGCGCAGGGTTCCGGGTGACGCCTTCACCCTCTCGCCGGTCTCCCCGCTCCGAGACCCCGTGTCCCTCCTTCCTGGCGTCCCCAGACCCACCTGTGGAGGCCTCAGATGTCCTGCAGCAAGGAGGCCAAGGAACACTCCCTACCAGAACCTCGGAAAGTCATGTTGTCCTTGAGCACATAAGATGAATAGCTAAAAACTCACCATAAGCCCCAAGAGTTCCAAAGAATGTAATTCTTATGAGTTCAGTCTTATGATTTGAGCCTCATCTTCCCGTTAAAAATCCACAAAATTTATAGTCAGAAATTTTACATCATTATGTCATTTTACATATGAAAACATTTTACATATGTACACGTCTTGCATATTTGCATTATTAGTATTCTTCTTGAACATATATCTATCCTGATTTCCTCACAAAATTGTATCCTAAAATATGTATTTTTTTTTTTTTTTTTTTGAGTAGGAGTCTCACTTTTTTGCCCAGGCTGGAGTGCAGTGGCAGCTTATAGCCACCGCACCCTTGACCTGCTGGGCTCAGGTGACCTTCAGCTATAGCCTTCCAAGTAGCTGGAACTATAGGTGCGTGCCACCACATCTGGCTAATTTTTAAAAGATTTACTGTAGAGACAAGGTCTCGCCAAGTCGCCCAGGCTGTTTTTGAGCCCATGGGCTCAGGCAATCCTCTTGCCTCTGCCTCCCAAAGTGCTGGGACCAGCATGCCTGGCAATTGTGTATTTTAAATGCTTGGAAGTGATCGTGGGTTGAATTGTGTTCCCTCAAAACAAATGTCCGAGTCCTGACCCCTGGTACCTGGGAATGTGATTTGAACCCAGGGTCTTTGCAGACGTAGCTAAGGATCTCAAGTGAGATGGCGCTGGACCGGATGGGCCCTAACACCAATAACTGGTCCTGATAAGAGACAGGAGAGGGAGAGCGGGGAGACAGACACATATTCTGAGGGAGATGGCTGTGTGCAGACCGAGGCAGAGCGTGGAGTGACACTGCCACAAGCCAAGGACGTCTGGGCCACTAGGAGCTGCCGAGGCAGGAAGGACCCCCGCCTTGGAGACACGAGAAACGCTGCCCTGCGACCCCTGGCTCCAGACCCTGGGCCTCCAGACCCGAGTAGATGCATTTCTCTTGTTGAACGCCACAGACTTCATGGTCATTTGGTAAGGAGTCCCTAGGAAGCGACTGTAGGAGCGCATTCAATAATTCAATAGAAATGGAAATAGAATTCCTCATGATCACATTTCTCATGATCCAAAGTTAAAAATATGTACATAAGCTGGGCACAGTGGCTCACACCTGTCATCCCAGCACTTTGGGAGGTGGGAGCGAGAGGATTGCCTGAGCCCAGGGGTTCGAAACCCGCCTGGGTAACTTGGCGAGACCTTGTCTCTACAATAAATCAAGAACATCAGCCAGGCATGGTGGCACGCACCTGTGGTTCCAGCTACTTGGAAGGCTGAAGCAGAAGCATCGCCTGAGCCCAGCAGGTCGAGGCTGAAGTGAATGGTGAGCGTGCCACTGTGCTTCAGCCTGGGCGGCAGCGTGAGACTCTGACTTGAAAAAAATACACACACACACACATACACACACACACACACACACACACACTGCTTCTGGATTGAATTGGTAGTACAATTATTAGGGCAGAACAATAACAAATGTATTACAAATGCTGACACATAACCTACACACAGAAAGCGTGGTTTCACTGGAAAGTCATTTCTTTTGAGATGGATGAAGCTTTTGGTTCAAATAGTTCTGATATCTGTGGTTGCACAGCACTTACTGCTGGGGTGTAACCGGGCTTACTGTCGCTGGTGACCTGTCTTGGGTAGCTCTTCTCTGCCTCTACAGGCACCTCTGACTCTGTCTCTCTGTCTCTCTGTGTCTCTCTCCGTCTCTCTCCCTCTCTTTCTCTCATCTTTATTTCTATCTGTGTCTCTTTCTGCTCCTGCCCTGCCCCTCCCTCTCTGTCTCTCTATATCTCTATTTCTATCTCTCTGTCTCTTTCTGCCTCTTCACTGTCTCTGCCTCTTTCCCCTCTCTCCCTCTCTGTCTCTATCTCATAAATTAGTATACGGGGATGGAAGTCGTTTCTAAGAAACAGGCAATGCACTCATTTGTTCTATGGTGAAAATATTAATGTCAAGTAAACACATAGCAATCTATCATCAAAATCTAATCTTTTTTTTTTTTTTGAGTTGGAGTCTCACTCTGTCATCCAGACTGGAGTGCAATGGCCGCTCCCGGCCACCTCAGCCTCTCCTGCTGGGCTCCGGCGATCCTTCCACCTCAGCCTTCCAAGTAGCCGGAATTATAGGCATGCGCTACCACGCCTGGCTGATTTTTTGATTTATTGTAGAGATGAGGTCTCGCTGCTCAGGCGGGTCTCGAACCCGCGGGCTCAGGCAATCCACTCACCTCAGCCTCCCAAAGGCGCGGGATTACAGGCTGAGCCACTGAGCCCGGCTAAAATCTAATCTTAATGATCAGCCAGCTGACAACTCCGTTAGGTCTGCTTTCATGTTTTTTGGACCAAAGAGCCTGAAAGGAGCTCTGTGGAGGAAGACTTTGGCCCTGACCAGAGGGGCCACGTGCGTCCTTCGGGGCATTTTGCTGCCTTTTCCGGTTGCACGTTCCCCTTCCATCTCTGTCCTCAAACTCACCTGTCTTTGGGTCTGGTAGCTCCTAGGGCTGCCGTCTGGGGGAGCTGGTTCCGCCATGGCTGCTTCTGGGACTCTTGCTCTGGGGCTCTCTGGCCGTCTGGCTGTGACTGCAGGTTGTGAGCTCGTGTTTGGCGCGACTTGACTTCTGGAACTCTCTGGGGCCTGACTGAGCTGCCTCTTCCAAAGGGCTATGAGGTGGCTTCTGCCCCGTCTCCCAGGTGCCGTCCTGCCCGAGACACCTGTTTCTTGACTTGAGGCTTCCTGGATCACATGGGCAGTACCCCTTCAGAGGGCAAACCCATGGCAAGATCTGAGAAAAAAGATGGGTAGACCGATGAATAGCTTAGAAGTGAAATCGAACGCAAATCATTCAGGAAAACATTCTAAATAATTGCATCTTCCAGAAAAGTTCTGGTTATCTCCAGGCCATCCTTATGTTGATGACTCTAACAGCCCTAAAATTCCAAATTCTGTGAAATAGTTTAGTTCGTTCTTGCACCGAATTTGAGGACTCGAACCCATTCTCGAGGCCCTGAGAACGTGTGCCCACTGTGGCCAAATGGTGACTGGTTATATACACTTTAGGAGGGCGGAAGTTACAAGAACCCATATGTGGGTCCAGGAAGGAGGAACATGACCAAGCAGGGGCTTGCAGGTCACAGGCGAATTCAAAGATTTCTTGACTGGTAATTCGCAGTTCCAGTCTAAGAAATTTGGCAAATCAGGGGATGCTTTGTTCAACTAAAGGGGTGGAAAATTCCAGGTCTGTTGATATGTAGATGAAGTTACAATGTTTTGCTGAGACAAAGGGTGGAAAGACTTTAGGTTTGGTGATGTGAGATGAAGTCTTGTATGTGACAGACGTCAGCGAGGACAATGTCTTCCAAGGCTCCCTGGGTATCCCATAGTCCACACGAGATGGCTTTTCAGGGCCATAAGATACTTTGACTTCCTTCTTTGCTTGTTATGTGATGTTATGCCAGAGTCAGGCTGGAAAAAAAACACGATAGGGTCATAAAACCCTGCCCGGTGAGGTCCCTATCAGGCAGTGACTCCCAAGCCTCTTAGTTAGGAACCTGAGTGAGAGGAAAAGGTCAGGTTTAGTACTCACCTGAGTGGGCCCAGGTCTGAGCCTTGGTTGAGCATAGGAAGCTTCATGGAGCCTTCTCCTGACTTGTCCTGCCCACCTGACACTCTGAGGTCACAGGGCAGTGGCCTGGAGCATGGTGGCCCAGAGAGAGCAGCAGGAAGAGGTTTCAGAAGGGTTCTACAACTCCCCCCCACCAACGCAACAGACAGGATACTTGGTGTTTGGAATGCACTGAGAAGAGATTTGCGTTTCTGGTGAAGTGAAGAGCTTTGGGATGGATTAGTGTAGGTTCAGAAAATGGACAAACCACAATGCCCTACAATGAAACAGAGAATATCTATTTCTGAGATGAAATAACTTGCTTGTTTCAAGGAAAATGAGTGGCTTTTTTCTGTTGCCAATGACATAAATGTTGGGTGCAAATGAAAGTTGCCGTCTCAGTCCACTTTCCATTGCTTATAACAGCACATCAGAAGCGGGATCACTCACAAAGAACAGGAATGCATTTCTCACAGCTGCGGAGGCTGGCAGTCCGAGGGTGACAGGGCTGCTTCGGTGAGGCCTGCTTGCTGAGGGGGCGCTCTGGAGAGTTCCGAGGTGGGTCAGGCGTCACATGGCGAGGGGTAGAGCGTGCTCACGTGCTGGCTCTGGTCTCTCGTCCTCTTCTGATAAAGCCATCAGGCCCGGCCTTCACGACCCAATCGCCTCTTAAAGGTGCCTTCTGTCGGTGCTGCCCTAATGGGGGCTATATGTCCACATGCATTTTAGAGGGGACACATGTTCAAACCACATGAAAGGACATGACATGGAATTGATATAGCCAGAGAGCAGCCATTCTAACACTGCCTAGTTGTGTTTTTCTAGCAGCTCCCTTTAATTTGTTCTCTAATCCACGAGCCGAGGATAGCACTGGTTTTCAGAGGTAGTTTTTATTTTTTTTTTTGCGTTGGGGTCTCACTCTGTCGCCCAGACTGGAGTGCAGTGGCCGCTCC
>NW_007036817.1:49570-50542 GCF_000164805.1 Carlito syrichta
GCCCAGGCGGGTCTCGAGCCCGCGGGCTCAGGCCATCCACTCACCTCAGCCTCCCAAAGTCGCGGGATTACAGGCTGAGCCACCAAGCCCGGCGCAAAGGCAGCTTTTGAGAGTTGCTTTACAACCCCCATCCCCTGCTTGTTTTGTACGAATTAGCTTTACTACTCAAGTACTTTCCTCCACCCATAAGACCCAGGTTAACCTAATCAGCCCTTCTCAGCAGACAGACCCCACCACCATGGCAGCAGTCATGTGACTAACCCAGCCATCTGCCTGCCATCCTTCACCTGACGTCAGTACCTGCGCTGACCTACCCCTGCAGTTCTAAGAAAGCATTTGACTCTTTTGGGGAAAAGCTTATCAGAGGATATTGATAATATAAAATAAAAATACTAGAGAATGCCATCAGAATCTGCAAGAGTTTTTTTTTTTTCTTTTTTACTGTATGGTTAGAAATAGTTGACCATCCAACACAGTAATAGAACTTTGAAAATAATAATATTGATATGGGCATATCACTAAAATCTATCTAAATTTATGAACTTAATTTGTTACACAACACATATCTGGTTGAAATAAAAACAACGTTAGGAAAAACACGTGAGTTAGAACAGTACGCTTTTAGTCATCACGGATAAAATGCATAGTTTCACAGCTGAGGCACATGGCATAATGAGTCTGCTCACACTGCTAGGGAAAAATGCCACAGCCTGGGGCTCAGGTCACAGAAATGCCCTCCCCACAGTCCTGGAGGATGGAAGCCCCAGTTCAAGGTGCCAGCAAAGGGCCAGACTGGTTCCCGGGGACTCTCTTCCTGGGTGGCAGATACCTCACTGTGTTTCCTGTGGTGGAGGGGAGGAGAGGGAAGGGAGAGGGCAAGAAAGAAGAGAGAAAAGAGAAAGAAAGGGAGAGAGAGAGACAAGAGAGAAAGAGGGAAGGAGGGAGGAGAGAGAGAGAGAGGGAAGGAGAGAG
>NW_007036817.1:50649-54821 GCF_000164805.1 Carlito syrichta
AGGGGAGAGAGGGAGAGCTTAGCAAACTCTCATTTCTTCCCTTGAAGGGACTCAGATCCCGCCAAGGGTGCCGCAGTAGCCTCCTCCAACTCTAGTCCCTCCCCAAGCCTCCGCCCCCAAACGCCAGTGCCACCCCAGGGCTGCAGGGCTTCACCATTAGAATTTGGGGGTGGGACGTCCATCAGTCGGTTCAGAGATGACTCCCTGGACCTGGACGGGGAGGGGTGCTGAGACGGGGCGAGGGCCTGGGGCGAAATCCTGGCTGTGACGCAGCAGCTGTCCTCAGGTGAGAGCGCCTGTGCCCCGGGAGCGGCAGCAGGAGGGCATCGGTTGCACCATCTGTGGTGCACAGAGGTGGACAACGTCAAACTCCACCCTCGGGAGGACGAACATTCCCGGGTCTGCGCCCACAGCAGGGTGCCACGCACACCAGCACAAACCCGTCTGAAGACGGTGCTTTGTGTGCAAGAAAGCAAGCTAGAAAAGGATGCGTTAGGTGTGATGCCAAGTCCACAATGGAAAATATGCAACCGAGGGCAGCCTCTTACTTCTGCACTCGCACATCTGTAGTATTTAGACTGCCTTTGGTCACAGGGACTGGTGTCCCATAAAATGCGTACAATAAGTTGAAGAGAAAGACAGTGTACATTTGACTCAGTTTTTCCACGGACAGATCTCTGTCTCACCCCGTAAGCCTGTTTGCGCCACACTTAGTGCATTTTGATATGTCTCTTCCTTACGCCCTCTATATTGCTGTGGGATCGTAGAAAGGCATTTAATGTATTTTTGTGTCTGCCCCCAGTACGAGGGGGAAACCCCCAAGCCCTAGGAATTTATTTTAAAATTGTGTATTTACTCTTATAGCCGGGCTCAGTGGCTCAGCCTATAATCCCGTGTCTTTGGGAGGCTGAGGTGAGTGAATTGCCTGAGCCTGCAGGTTTGAGACCCGCCTGGGCAACTTGGTGAGACCTCATCCCTACAATAAAATAAAAAAACTTAGCCGGGCGTGGTAGCACACGCCTGTAGTTCCAGCTACTTGGAAGACTGAGGCAGAAGGATCGCCGGAGCCCAGGAGGTCCAGGCTGCGGTGGCCAGCAGCGGCCACTGCACTCCAGCCTGGGGGACAGAGTGAGACTCCAACTCAAAAAAAAAAGATTTGTATTTTAAAGATGTGGGGTACAATTCAGAGTTAGGTATACAAATGTTTATTATACAGGTACCCTTGTTGATGAGGTGTGCCTCTCCCTCCCCTGGCAGTTTTCCTCAGCTGCCAATCCCTTTCTTATAGTACTATGATAATTGTTCAAGCTCCACTTATGAGTGAGAACATGTGGTACTCTGTTCTTTGTTTCTGTGATAGATCGCTGAGTATGATAGACTCTAAATGCATCCAAGGTGCTGCAAAGTCCATATGTTTGTCCCTTAAGGCTGCATAATATTCAATCGTGTATATGTACCACATCTTAAAAATCCAGCCCAGCTTCGATGGGCAGCATGGTTGGTTTCATGTTTTTGCTATTGTGAAGAGAGCTGCAACAAACATTCATGTACAGGTATCTTTTTCCTAGAATGGTTTGAGTTCCTCTGGGTATAATCCCAATAGGGAGATTGCTGGGTCATATGGAAGGTCAATTTCCAGTTCTTTCAAAAATCACCACACTGTTTTCCAAAGAAGTTACACTAGTTTGCATTCCCCCCAGCAGTGCAGAAGCGTTGCTTTCTTTCCGCATCCAAGCCAGCATCTGTTGTTTGTTTTATGAATGATGGCCATTCTTACTGGGGTTAGGTGGTATCTCGATGTGACTTTGATTTGCATCTCTCTGATGATGAGTGGGGCTGAGCACTTTTTCATGTGCCATTGGCTGCTTGTATATTTTCTTTTTAGAAGTGTCCGTTCATGTCTTTGCCCACTTTTTTTTTTTGAGTCAGCGTCTCATGCTCACAGCCACCACAGCCTTGACCTGCTGGGCTCAGGTAATCCTTCCACCTCAGACTTTCAAGTAGCTGGAACTACAGGCATGCACTAGCACGCCCAGCTAATTTTTTCATTTACTGTAGAAACGAGGCCTCACCAAGTTGCCCAGGCTGGTCTTGAAACCCTGAGCTCAGGCAATCCTCTCGCCTCAGCCTCCCAAAGCGCTGGGATTACAGGTTTGAGCCACTGCACCGGGCTCTTGCCTACTTTTTAATGAGGTTGTTTTTGCCTTTCGGGACATTTGAGTTCCTTGTAGATCCTAGATGTTAGGCCTTTGTCAGATGTACAGTTGGCAAATATTTTTTCCCATTCTGTGGGCTGTCTCCCAGCTCTCTTGATGGTTTCTTTTGCTTTGCAGAAGTTCCTCAGTTTGATGAGGTTCCACTTGTCTACTTTACCTCTAAAGGCATGGGCACTTGGGGCTTTGAGTGTATTTGCTCTTACATGCTTAAACTCAGTCATCTCCAAAGTCCTCTCCACTTGATGCAGTACACCTATCGAGATGCCTTTTCCACTGCTCAAAACAGTTTTTGAACTCGTCCGTTTTGATGCCTTTTAGTGCTTTTGCTGTTTTTTAAATTTCACCTCTTCCACATTGGCAAAATGCTTCCCTTTGAGGCCTTTTATCACCCAGAGGAAAAAAACAAAAATTGCTCAGGGTGAGATTGGTTGCATAGGGAGGGTGGGGCACAGGAGTCATGTGTTTTGGTCAAAAACTGGTGAACACTCAGTGTGGTGTGGCAGGTGCGTTGTCACGGGGGAAGAACCAGTCACCTGTTTGCCACAACTCAGGACGTTTCTTCCATGGACTGTGATGCAACCTTCTCAAAACTTCCAGATTAAAACTCTGGTTGGCTATTTGATCCGGATGAACAAATTCCAAGTATACTATGAGGGGCCTGCCCTACAAAAGATAATTTTTCGGGGTATCCCTTATATAGCTTATTTTTGGTGATTGCTGTGTTACAGAAAAGCCATTAGTTTTGTGTCACTTTAATCTTATTTCTAATCACGCGGTACACCCTAAGAATTTTTTTTTTGAGTTGGAGTCTCACTCTGTCGCCCAGACTGGAGTGCAGTGGCCGCTCCCGGCTACTGCAGCCTCGACCTGCTGGGCTCCGGCAATCCTTCCACCTCAGCCCTCCAAGTAGCTGGAACTACAGGCGCACGCTACCACACCTGGCTGATTTTTTTGATTTATTGTAGAGATGAGGTCTTGCCAAGTTGCCCAGGAGGGTCTCGAACCCGCGGGTTCAGGCAATCCACTCGCCTCAGCCTCCCAAAGTGCGGGATTACAGGCTGAGCCACTGAGCCCGGCTCACCCTAAGAATTTTAAGGCCCAGCCTATTAGCTCATGCCTGTAATCTCAGCACTTCGGGAGGCTGAGGGGAGGATTGCTTGGACCCAGGAGTTCGAGACCAGTCTAGACAACATAGTGAGTCCTTGTATGTACAAAAAAATAAAAAGACCAGCTGGGCATTATGGCCCACACCAGTAGTTCCAGCTACTAGGGAGGCTGAGGTGAGAGGATCACATGAGCCCAGCAGGTTAGGCTGCAATGAGCCATGAGCGTGTTACTGCACTCCAGCCTGGGCAACAGAGTGAGGCTCCATCTCAAAAGAAAAATAAAGAATTTTAAGGTGATTCTTTGTGTTTTGTTTAGTATATTACTCCGTTATCCTCCAGTTATGATAATTTTCTGTCTTTTTTTTTTTAAGCATAATTGCACATCTTGTTTCTGTTTTTTTTTTTTTTCTTTTTTGAGTACAAGGTCTTACTCTGTTGCCCATGTTGGAGTGCAGTCACATGATCCTGGCTCACTGCAACCTTGACCTCCTGAGCTCAGGTGATCCTTCTGCCTCAGCCTCCTGAGTAGCTGGAATTACAGGTGTACACCACCACACCTGGCTAATTTTTTGATTTTTTTGCAGCGATGAGGTCTTGCTATGTTGCCCAGGCTGGTCCTGAACTCCTGGGCTTAAGCAATCCTCCTGCCTCAGCTTCCCAAAGTACCTGGCCTGATTTTTGTTTTGTTTATTTTTAAAAATCTTTTGCATTAAAAGATTTTAGATAAAAATACCAGACAATGTTAAATGATAATATGTATATGTATATATATATATATTTTTTTTCTCTTTCTTTTTTTCTTTTTTGAGTTGGAGTCTCACTCTGTCACCTAGACTGGAGTGCAGTGGCC
>NW_007036817.1:54931-60607 GCF_000164805.1 Carlito syrichta
CTCGAACCCGCGGGCTCAGGCAATCCACTCACCTCAGCCTCCCAAAGGCACGGGGTTACGGGCTGAGCCACCAAGCCCGGCTTATATATATATATTTTTGAGTTGGAGTCTCACTCTGCCGCCCAGACTGAAGTGCAGTGGCCGCTGCTGGCCACCGCAGCCTCGACCTGCTGGGCTCTGGCGATCCTTCTGCCTCAGACTTCCAAGTAGCAGGAACTGCAGGTGTGCGCTACCACGCCCAGCTAATTTTTGATTTATTGTAGAGATGAGGTCTTGCCAAGTTGCCCAGGTGGGTCTTGAACCCGCGGGCTCAGGCCATCCACTCACCTCGGCCTCCCAAAGGCGCGGGATTACAGGCTGAGCCACCGAGCCCAGCTAAATGATAATATTAATCGCAGCTACTTTTGTGTTTGTCTTAAAAATGGAATATCTTTAAAGTAAACCTCAATGGTTGGCCCAAGGTTCCCCAACTTTTTATTACTAACAGATATTAAAAGTTATAAAATTACTTTGAGGCATTAAGTGAATTTTCCCCCCGGGCTTTTGTGTTAGCATGTAAGGCTAATATGCTCAAACGGCTGGCAGCGAAGGCCTTTCTGGGGTAAACCCTGCACGGTCTGTGAGCTGGGCTGACCGGGTCAGTGCACGACTCGCCACGAGATGGTGCTGTGCCCCCACGTTCGTTTCGGTAGCCTTCAAGTGCAGCTTCCTTGCTCGGGTTGACACCTTTTACATGGGCTACGGTCCACAAGCGGCTGTCCTTTCGACTTTCAGTCTAATGGCTCCCAATTAGGAATATGCTTGAAACACACGTTTGCTCTCCTGTGTTTGGTAAGTTTTCTTGGGGTGCGGATTAAACACCAAAGCACCAGGTTTAAGCACTCAATACGCAAAGTCCCGACAGATGCACACGGTCACGGTAGAGCCAGCGCCATTGCCACACACACTCCCGTCACCCTGGCCATTTCCCTCAGCCTCTCTGGACCAGTCCTCCTCCCGGATCGCCAGCCGTGGAAGCCACGGGGGGTGTTGTCAGTCTGTGGCCTGCTGCGTCCGGCTTCCCTTCTGTAGCACGACGCTCGGTCACCCGTGTCGCTAAATGACACGCAGTCTGTGCCTTTTTATTGTGGAGTTGTACTCCACCGTATGGGGGTCCAGCAGTGTGTGTCACCCTTCAGCGCTGATGGACGTGTGGGCTGCTTTGAGCCTTGCGATGTTATGAACAAGATGGCCACGAATGCTCACACTCGAGTCTTTGTCGGCATATGTTTTCACCTCTTGGTAAATACCCGGGAGTGGAATTGCTGTGTCAGAGGACTAACACGTTTCCACTTTCCAAGGCATGGTTTCCCAGCTGCTGTCTGAAGTGGCGGCTATTCTAGAAGCTCACGGGCCGTGTGTGAGCATTCCGGGCTCCGCTTGTCATCCTCAACCGCACATGGCCTGATGGGTCTTTTCACTCTGGTGGGTGTGTAGTTCCATTCCCCTGAGGTGTTAATTTGTGTTTCCCGAACGTCTAGAAGTGACCCTGAGCGTCTCTTTGTGTGTTTATTTGCCCTCTGACCTTTCTGGTGAGCTGTCTGTTCAGATCTCTTGATCATTTTAAGAAATTCTGTTGTTTATCTTCTTGCTTTGAGTTGTAACAGCTCTTGGAATATTCTGGGTGAAAGCCTGCCATAAGATTTGCAAATATTTTCTCACATCCTTTGATGTAGTTTTCCTTCTGGGTTAATGGTGTCTTTTGAAGAGTGTATGTTCTTCATTCTGACAAAGTCCAAGTTTCTATATTTTTAATAGTTCTTGATTTTGGGGTCCAATTTGAGAAGCTTTTGCCTAACACCAGGTGACCGAGATTTTCGCCTATGTTTTCTCTCAGAAGTTTCATGGTTTAGCTTTTACGTCTCCTTAGAGAGACAGACAAAACCATGATGATAGAGATTTCAACACCCCTCTTTCAAATAACTGATAGGATAAACAGGCAGAAACTCAGTGAAGGTGTAGGACGTTTGAACTCTCAACCAGTTTGCCTTAATTGTCATAGAGCACTCCACCCAACAACACTGGAGGATCTTCTTCTCAGGACATGTGGTGTATTTACCATGACAGCCCATAGTTGGGGCCACAGAATAAACGCTGTCAATGCTTTCAAAGAGATCCAAGCCGTACAACGTTCTCGAGTCACAACGGGTCAAGTTAGACATCAACCACGAGACCACACTAGGAAACCTCTGAATGGTGGAGACTAAAGCCACACTTGCACGCAACTCATGGATTAAAGAAGAAATCAAGGCCAGGTTCGGCGGCTCAGCCTGTAATCCCAGCGCTTTGGGAGGCCGAGGTGAGTGGATTGCCTGAGCCTGCGGGTTTGAGACCCACCCGGGCAGCTTGGCGCGACCTCATCTCTACAATAAATAAAAAAATAGCCGGATGTGGTAGTGTGCACCCGAAATTCTGGCTACTTGGAAGGCTGAGGCGGAAGGATCGCCGGAGCCCAGCGGGTCGAGGCTGCGGTGGCTGGGAGTATGCCACTGCACTCTAGTCTGGGCGACAGAGTAAGACTCCAACTCAAAAAAAAAAAGAAGAAATCAAAAGAGAAATGAAAAATTATTTTGAACTGGATGAAAATAAGATGTATCAAAATCTGTGGCCTGTTGACAAAGCAGTGCTCAGAGAGAGGTGCCATGAAACATGGATATTAGGAAGGTTTCAAATGAATGGTCCCACCTTCCACACTACAGACACAGGAAAAAGGACAAATGAGACTCTCAGGATGCAGAAGAAAGGAAATAATGTGCCAAGCAGGAGTCCATGAAATAGAAAAAGATAACTTAGAAAATCAATGAAACCAAAAGTCGACTTTTTTTTTTTTAGACGGGGTCTTATTCTGTTGCTCAGGCTGAATTTGAACTGGGCTCAAGCAATCTTTTCGCCTCAGCCTCCTGAGTAGCTGGAAGTATAGACCTGCTCCACATGCCCAGCTAAAACCTGGTTCTTTGAGGAGAAGAAAAACTGATAAACCTCCAGCCAAACCAACCAGGAAGAAAGAGATATAAACCGTCAAATCAAAAAGAGAGAGAGGACATTACTACTGATTGTACAGATATTAAAAGCACAATAAGAATATTAGGAACAAATTTATGTCAATTTATCTTACAACTTAAAAAAATGGACAGATTCCTTAAAACACACACATTACCAAATCTTTCTGAAGAACAAACAGATAGCTGAATTGCTCTTGATCAATGAAAGAAAATGGAATTTGTAGTTAAAACCTTTCCCCGAAAGAAACTCAAGACCCAGGAGGCATAACTGGGAAATTCCACCAATGCAAAAAGATTTTAAATTTTCAAATTCTTAGTTTATATCACTATTCTTATTTGGTTTATTATCTCATTATTATTTTTATTATTTTAATTGTGAAGTTGCATTGTCCATTCTGACTCCCAAGTGCTCTGTCCTCTTTCACAGATTCTTCCAGAATGGCACAGCTGGCCTCACTCCCCACAGCTTGGTAACAAACACCCCCAAGCCTAGTGCAGGACTCTAGGACTAGCTGGCGGCTCCCTCCAAGTCCCTCCCAGGCAGCCATGACTACAGAGGAGTCACCTCCCGACGTCTTCACTCTTATTTAACCAGACACCTGGCCTCCTCATGTGACCTGGGCTTCCTGGGAACATGGCGGCTGGAACCCAGGAGAGGGGCCAAGGGCCGGGCTGCCACCTTCATGGCCTGGTGTATCCCTCGGTTTCACATTGGTTTAAAGCAATGCCTGAGGCTGGGTACCATATGGGAAAGAAGTTGACTGTTCTGCGTGGCACCAGCCTCTGCTGGACTTCCAGGGAGGCCCCAGGAAGCTTTTACTCGTGGGAGAAGCTGGGGAGGAAGCAAAGGGGGGTTGGGCTCTCTTAAACGACCAGAAGGGTCAGCGCTCACTGCAACACAGCAACAAGCCATTCATGAGGGACGCCCCCGTGACCCAAACACCTTCCACTGGGCCCCTCCTCCCACACCAGGGGCCGCGTTGCAACATGGGATTTGGAGGGGACAGACGTCCAGACCACAGCCCCTGGCCTTGGGAGGCAGGCAGCCTCACCCTCCTTGTCCTCAGATGCAAGACATGCGTTGAAGGGCGAGGGTCCTCTGTCTGTGAAGCCCCATGGGACTGTTCGCCTCTGAGGGTGACCGGAACAAAGCACTTCCAGGCGGGCTTGCGGGAGCGATGTGGCAGGGGAGTCGGTGCCCAGGCACCTGCAGGCCCCCTGGCTGCCGACTCGGATTGCACCGAGCACACCCCACAGACATCAAGACACTGGGGCATCAGGTCAGCTGGCTCCAGCATCAAAGCCTTGTCCCCTGGCCGGCAGGTGTCTCACACGCTCCAGTGATGGGCAGAGGAACGCCCAGCTTAGCTAAGTCCTCAGACCAGGGTTCTCCTCCTGGTGAGATGTTCAGACTTGGCGATACTCTGACCCGATGAGGAGGGTGGACTTGAGTCAGAATGCCCGGTCTGTCCTGTCTCCACTCTTGGGACCTCGCCAACTTGCCTAAGCTCTGTGAGTCTCAGTTTCCCCACGAGTGGAAACACAGCTCATCGGCTGTTACGGAAGCTAGATGCGGGCCTGGACGCGAGATCTCTGCCCGGCGCCTGACACGGATCGCATCACAAGAGGCGATCTCAGCCCAGGGGCCGTTGTTTTGGTTTGGATCCAGGTGGTACCGGTGGTTCAAGGAAGGTGAGCATGATGTGAGCATCACCCACCGTGTCACCTTGCAGTAGTTACCTGTCATGTGCACCTGGGATGTGCTTTCCGGCTTTTGTGTGTGGCCAGCGCTACTCCAAGCTCAGCCCACAGGACGAGCTGTATAGGGGCCGCCTCCTAGCCCACTTGGTCATAGACCACAAACTGACCAAGAGGGTGGCCCTGGCCCCAGCTGTGCCCGGCCTCAGCAGGCAGATAGTCTTGGGTGGGGTGTGGGACCCGAACCAAGGCAGGTAGAGCCTGGAGCCCGGCTTTGGTCCACGGGTGCTGACTGTGGCTCTGCTGTTTCTGGGAGCAGCCATGTTTTCACTCCTGGAATGTCCAGACACGCAGGCTGTTCTGCCTGTGCGTGGAACCCCGCTCAGTGAGCCGCCCTGCAGTCACCCAAGGGCCCCCTCCCCATCACCTTGCATCGGAGCCATGGAGACACCCATGCTGGGCTGGTCCTGGGAGTGCTTGCCCCAGAGGCTCCGGTGGCTGGAGGGGCGCTGGCTCTCTCTTGATGCAAGTATTCCAGTTAGGGTGAGACTGAGGTCCCAGGGGGCTTCTGGGACCGCAGCAGTGGGCTGCCCCGCGGCACTACAGAAATGGGCAGGTCGCAACCAAGGGCAGAGACCCCCAGGATGCCCTGCCCGTGAGCCACACGGAGGTTTCCCCAGGGAGCTGGACAGGTCCGGGGTGGAGGGCCCCGTGCCCCGGCTGAGACCTCCCGGGATGTAAGCAGCAAGAAGTTGCTGGACTGCTCAGTCGCCGACACCCACGCAGCCCGCAGCCACCGGCCACTGGGCGGGATCACCAGCCGGCCCTGCGGAGCGGGACGGGGGAGGAGGGAGGAGGCGTGCGGAGGGCAGACAGGCGCGGCGGGGGCAGGGCTGCGGCAGGGAGGGGCAGCCGGGAGGGGGAGGGGAGCCGAGCA
>NW_007036817.1:60627-71199 GCF_000164805.1 Carlito syrichta
ACCCTGCAGCTGCCGCGAAAGCAGCCCGCCGGGGTGGCCGCGTTACTTCTGCTTAGCTGCTCCCAGTTTCCAGCCTTGAAAGTTTCACCAGAGTGCGGCGCCGGGCGCAGGCGACATCTGTGTCCCCGGGGGCGAGGGCGGGGGCGGCCGGCTCCTCCCCACTCCTCTCCTGCGCCAGTGTGCCCACCCCGGTCCTCAGGGGCCTGCAGTGCGGGGCTTGAGTCCATCTGCTCGGAGCTCGGAGGGAAGCCTCCTCTGTCCTGCAGCCTCTGGGTGGAACGCCTTGCAGCGGGCGGGCGTCTCCACCAGGGCTCCCGGGAAAGCCTCTCTGGTTCCTCTCTCTGCGGTTGTTCATGGCACTCCTGTTCCCATCATGGTGACACAGCGCCCTTCTCTGCCAGCTGCCTGGGCGTCCTTGCTTCTTTTTCTCTGCAGCTCGCCGTGGGTCCCCGTCTGACCCTGTCCATCAGTCTGTCCTGCTCCTCCAGCAGGCCTTGGGTTGACCCTGCAGCTGCCACAAAAGCGGTCTGCTGGGGTCACCACGTTACCTCTACTTAGCTGCACCCAATTTCCAGCCTCGAAAGTTGCACTGCTGAGCTCGGAGTTGGGGACCCGGGACCTGGCCCGTCCCGTGAGAGAGAAGGCAAGATTGGACACCATCGCAAAGCAGTATCAGGATGTGCAGGAGCCCTGGGCACCGGGAGAGGGAGTCTTCCAAGGGGTGTGGGGCGGAGGCATCAGGCCGAGACTTGTGTGGCGTAGGTAGCAGTGGCGTCGCCCGTGGACAGGTGGTGTCACCAGGGCGAGCGTGGGAGGTGGCATCCCGGCTCTCATTCTATGCCTTGTGGCCGGGGCCCTCAGCCCAGAGCCGGATCAGAAGCCCCAGGGCCTCTTGATTCCAAAGGTCACGTGGGACGAAGGATGTGCATTTCCAGTAAGTTCTGGGTGAAGGGACCCCACTCGGAGAGCTGCCCCCCCATAGCGCTGGGCAGGGCCACGGGGCCGCACTCCAGCTGTGCTCCACAGAACCCTGTGTTCAAGTCCCTGACAGTGGGATGCTGGTCCATGAGCCGGATACAAAAACCTTGCTGGGCCCTGTGGGGACGGCTCGGCCTCCCCAGGCAGCGTCTCTGACCACTCTGAAGTGCAGTGCCCGGCCCTCCTCCCTCCCACCCTTTGGAGTGGGTTGGAGGCCGCCCCAGGGCCCTGCCTCTCCTGGCCTCCGCCCTCCTCGATTGTGACCTCTGTAAGGAGGCTGCCTCCCGGGCTCCCCAAGCGAGGCAGGCACAGGCGGTGCTGGCCGTCCTTGCCTGTTGCCTCGCACGTCCTCTGGGCTCCCCCGCACCCTTCTGTGGCCTCGTCCCAGGGCCCGGGTGCGCCTGACAGGGAGGGAGGGATGTCCGACGAGGCTGAGTGGGCCCCAGGACTGTGGGCCTCTCAAGGGCAGAACCCAGTTTGCTGACGACCCGGCCCAGATCACCGTCTGGCACATAGCAGGGGCTCGACTGACACCTGTGGCGGGGCCGAGCCTCACGGAGCAAGCGGGCCTGTCCTTCCTTCTCATGCAGAGATGAGCCTGGCCCTTACAGGAAGCTGCGAGGCCCTTGGGTGCTTGCGGGGGTGGAGCCCAGGAGGCCCTGCTCCTAGATGTCGGCTTCTGTGGGATCCTGATGCCCCGAGTCCTGGAGGCTGAGGGAGGTGCCTGGGGGTCAGTGGACACGGGGACTTTCGTGGGGATGCTTGTGCAGGCTCCCAGACACCCTAGTCTCCAGACTCCCTGGCTCCAGGGCCTCAGGGGCCTGTATGCAGCTGCTCCCTGGAGGGCAACCGTGGCTCACGGGGTCTGGCGGGCAGGAAACCAGGTGGAGCTGTGGCAGAGCCCAAGCCGGCACAGGGCCCAGAGGGCTGGGAGTGCTGGGTCCTGCGGGTTGGTGTGCTTGTGTCACAACAACCACACAGGTGACCACAACCACACAGGTGACCACAATCACACAGGACCACAACTGCACAGGAGACCACAATCACACAAAGGACCACAACCACACAGGAGACCACAACCACGCAGGTGACCACAACCATACAGGTGACCATAACCGCACAGGACCACAACTGCACAAGAGGCCATGACCGCACAGTCAACCACGACCATACAGGCGACCAAGACCGCACACGACCATGACCACACAGGACCACAGCCACATAGGAGGCCACAACCACACAGGTAACCACAATCATACACAGGACCACAACCACACACAGGACCACAGCCAGACAGGTGACCATAGCCATACACAGGAGGCCACAACCACACAGGTGACCACAATCATACACAGGACCACAAACACAGGTGACTGCAACACAGGAGACCACAACCACACATATCCATCAGCAGCAGCGAGAACACAGTCGGGACGGGTGCTGGGCCCTGGAGGGGGGCGTCCTTGGCAAGTGGGCCCTTTGCTTTTCCTGCTGACAGGGAGGCAGCAGGTGGCTTTGGAGGGAGGGGCGTCTGCGGAGGGCCTCGAGTCTGGGGTGCCACGAGGAAGCCGGCCCCTCGCGTGCCCAGAGCTCCGTGTGCGGGGTGGCGGCCCTTGGTCCACGCCTCAGGGAATCTGGGACAGCATTCGCAGGATTTGGGAGGAGGCTTCCTCAGAATGGCCTGAGATGCGTGAGGGCTTGACACCTCCCGTCGCGCACGCGTGTGGACAGCGGCTCAGCAGGGTCCTCGGAGTGGGAGGCATGTCCACCAGCTCCGGCGCCTCCTGTCACCAAGGTCTGAGTGACCCGCACACGCAGGAGGGCAGGAGGTCCCAGGTGCTACCTGCACGAGTTCAAAAGAGAAGCTGTGTCAACTGAGTCAAGAGGGCATTCTACCACACTGCCCACGTGTGCTGCACGCCAGGGACGTGATCGCTTCTCCTTTCTAGAATCAGTCTGTGTGCCCACTCCCTATTAGAGGCAGCCTGGACCTGCCGAGAGCCAGGCGCGGTGCTGGTGTGGACAGGGGCACTGCCGGGGCCCAGCGGGTCCCCTCCTCCTGCCCGTCTCTTTCTTCTCACCGCCCCCCACATGGGCTGGTCCATCACTCCCCGAGGCCCCCAGAGGCGAAGCAGGGCCTCACCTTGCAAGGAGGGATCACGTCCCCGCTGGAGCGAGGTGGCCCCCGTTCATGCAGCCCTCTGTCAGGGGACAGAGCCTGGGACAGGTCCAGGGCCGTGTGGGGGATGCCGAGGTCCTGGATGTCCTTGTGACAAGAGCTGCCACCATGGGCATAGGAGGAAGCTCTGCATCAGAGACCTTCCCTGGGGCGTGTCAGCCTCGATGGTCTTATGGCAGCCTCGTGGCAACCAAGGGGGATGGGAGATGTGCCCGCCGGGGGACCAGCGGGGCAGGGCCAGGGCCGGGCAGGAAAGGGTGGCAGAGATGCAGGGGCTGGGCGACGCGCTGGGTGCCTCGCGCCACAGGTGGGCTCCTTCTCCTCGCTTGAACTCAGCTCCCGTGGACTCTCAGAGCCAACCAGGGGTGGCACGTGTGTGCCTCCATGGAGGCCAAGTGTCCGGCAGGCTGGCGGGGAGGTGGGCGCTGTTTGGAGACACGGTCCTGGGGGAGAGCTGGGACGTGGCCCTGTGGGGAGAGGGGCTCCTGGCCCAGCCACCAGGTCGTCATCTGCCGTGGAGGCTGGAGGCTGAGCGTGGAGAGAGCAGCCTCTGGTCCCCGCGAGGAAAGGGGCCGCCTGGCCCAGCCTCCGAGTCATCGTCTGTCACGGAGGCTGAGCATGGACAGAGCGGCCTCTGGTCCCCTGGGCCACAGACTCACTACTTCTTGCTGCAGCCTCTTCTGGAAAAATGGAAACGTGCCTCAAAGGCTCCCTCGTGGGCTGCTAGTTTTTGCAAATTGATATTACAGTTTCATGTGGATCCAGGGGATCCAGTAACAATTTCTGGTTCATCTGAAACACCTGGGAGGGAGGTGAGGCACTCAGGTGGCCACCAGGTTTCCCAGAGGCTGCAGCGGTCCTGCTGCCCGCCACGCACGTGGCTCTGCCCGACACTCACCACCGTGCAGGGTGGGACAGCCACTCAGGATCAGAGAAGTCCGCACACTCCACCCGATCAGATGCTCCCAGCCTGGGCAAGTCCAAGCACGAGCCCCCGACATGACACGCAGAGACACAGCGCCCGTGATGGCCCCGCTGAGGGGGCACGCCTGCGTCTAAGCCGGGGGAAGCAGCAGGCAGGCTGGGCGGGACTCCTGAGCCCTTAAAGAGCGGTCAGCGCCACGGGACATGGGTGTCAGAGACAGAGACTGGGGAACTGTGTCAGGTGCAGGGAGACTGAGGACATGTGGCTGCCGAGGGACCCACGGTCCCAGGCTGTTCTTTGGCTACAGGGGATGGTGCTGGGGAAACGGACAAAATCTTACCACGGGTTGCAGGTCAGGAATGACATCCGTGCCAGCTGCCTGCGTAGGACTGTTCTGCTGTGTTGGAGAACGTCTTGTTTTCAGGAAACGCACACTGGCACATTTAGCAGTGAAGCGGTGCCGGGTCTGTGTCTTGCTCTCAGAGATGACATACACACGCTTATCTGGAGGAGAGGGAAGGAGAAGGTGAGTGTGGTACAGCAGAGGCATCCAGATCGTGCTGTTCTTGTCATTTGCCTGTGTTTGAAATGGGTCAGAATTAACAGTTTAGGAACGACTTCTGAGATACAGCAGCTGAGGGCATGATTGTGTCTGCAACTCCGCATGGCAGCTGAGGTCTGCAGGCCGGCAGGAGGCCACGTCCTCGGTCATCTGGCCGGGCTCTCTTTCCGGGGCCGCATGGGATGAGAGCACGTGAATTCTGTCGGGGCAACGATTAGCGGCTCGCCCGTCACTGGTATGCAAGTCCCAAGGCCACCCAGCACTCTGGCCGGGCGGGGCCCGGGGAAGCCAGTGCTGTGGGCCAGGGAGCAGACTTGAGGGCCGGCGAGTACGTGCTCCTTGCCTCCTCTCGAGTTCAAGGTGATCAGGCAATGACCACGGCCCTGGTGAGCCTTGTGGCTCTAGTCCGGTCTGGATGCCGACAAGTTCGCTGCCCATCGTGGCCTCCCTGGCGCCTCCAACCCCCACCCGTGGGTCTGGAAAGCTCCTCCCTCACTGCGGCACGTGCCTGTCCTCCCCGGCCTCAGCCTCCGTCCATCCAGTGAGGCCTCCTGACCATCCCTGCCTGCCACACATTGGCCCACGTTCCCTGCCATTCTCCTGCCCCTCCTGCTGGGGGTGAGGTGAGACCCACCCTCATCTTGTACCCCTGCAGCTCTTGACCCGAACACCCTGCACTTGCACGAACATGTGTTGCCCGGGACCTTGCTGAAATGCAGATTCTGGCTCTGGAGGGGCCACACAGGGTCTGAGGTTCTGTGTCTGACATGCTTCCAGCAGACACCGAGGCTGCTGGCCCTGGATGCACGGAGTAGCAGAGGTCACAGGCGTCAGGGTGGAGCTGCCGGCTCGGAGACAGGAGCTGAGACTGCTGTGACTGCCAAGAGGGTGCGACAGGCGGTGCCGGGCACACTGAGGACACAGGGCTTGCGGCTTGCCTAGGGCGGACGGGCATCGTGGGCGAGGGGATGGCGCTGGCCCCAGGCTGGTGGTATCAGGGGCTGCTGGAGGGGCTGCAAGGCTGGGCGGTGCTTGGGAGGGGCCGTCTGTGGTTCCCTCCCAAGTTGAAGTCTGCCCACAGGAAAAAATAAACTGTAATCTCCAGCACATGCTGCTGATGGGAGTGATGGCACCGAAGGGGTGGCGGTGCAGAGCGCTGTGCCAGAGAAGCCAGGCGCGCCCTCTGCTCGTTCTCTAAGCACGACTGAGTGGGGGGTCACAGCTGTGTGTGTGAGCCCAGGTCACCCCAGGGAGGTAGCAGCAGCCTGAGGTTGACGGCTGGCAGACGCCAGCAGGCGCTGTGTGACCCCGGGTTCCCTGCCATTCTCCTGAGCCTCCCTGAGGTCGCCTTCCCGCCTGTGGAGTGGGCATTCCCGCTGGCGTGCATGTGGCCCCCGGCTGGTGCAGTCCTTCCCTGCGGTGGGTCGGCCCCCCCGCCCCGAGACTCTGCGGCCCCTGGAGGCATCCTCCAGACCTGCCTGACTTCTCAGAGGCTGCCCAGTCCTGGCGGCACGGAGTCTGCTGCCTCCAGGAGAGCCCAGGCCGTGCGGGGGCGCAGCGCTCGGAGGCCCAGGAGAGCCTGGGCCAGCCCACTGCAGGCTGCTTTTCAGAGCCAGACGCGACACTCTCTTTGACCACAAGATGTCCCCCTGCCGCCATGCTCTCTGGGCCACAGCCGGTCCCTTGGATGCCCTTGTCCTTGGTGGCCAAATGGCTTGGCTAGAGGCTCTAGGAAAGGTGGTACAGCAAAGCTTGTCTCTGTCCTCCTGGCTCTGAGCGGTGTTCAGAGCACTCAGCTTTGCCACCTCCTGGCTGTGTGGCCTCGGGCAAGTTGCTCCACTTCTCTATGTCCAAGTGTCTTCATCCCTCAAATGGTGATATGAGCACCGACGCAACGGGGCTGTGATGAGGATTAAATGATGTTTTCAAAGTGCTTGGAATAGTTCCCAGCACGTAGTAAGCCCTGGAAAAGTCTGGCAAGTGAAATAACAATGCTACTAAATTATTAGCAGTGCACCGAAGAGTGGCCCATCCACCCGTCTTCTACAGATGCAACCGGCTCAAACACTGAGGAACTGAGTTGCACATACAAGAGGCTCAAAACCAGGTTGAGTACAATTACAAACTTTGGAATACCCCAATGCATTATGTAGATGATGGGAACAATTTTCATAATTTGTGATTTTAAGCTTTTCTTTCGGAGAGAGAGGCTCTTGCTCTGTTGCCCAGGCTGATCTCAAGCTCCTGGCCTCAAGCAATCCTCTCGCCTCGGCCTCCCCACATGCTGGGATTACAGGTGTGAGACACTGTGCCTGGCCCAATTCCCATCATTTACTGCGGTATTTCATTTCCAGAAAGTGGACACTTTCACCCAGAAGGGAGTAAAAGACACTTTTGTCCGGCCAGCGTGCACAGGGCACTTGCCGGGGGTCCCGGTGAGCTGCGTGTCTGCGGGGAGGTGCCCTCCAGGGTGTCTGGGCCTGGCTTCCGGCTCATCTCTCCCGCCTCCAGCAGGTTGCCAGAGATTCGATGCCAGTCAGGCCAGAGTTAACTTCTGAATGCAGCGATGACGAGTTTCACCGGGTCCGGGAGTGACACGTGTCCCTCAGGGAGGAGCCCAGGAGGAAAAGATTGCGTTCCAGCAGCGCCTCCCCGGAGGCCGGGCCTGCAGGCCAGACGTCTGGCTGTGCGATCCGTCACTGTATGGTCCCAAGTGGCTCAGCACAGCGGCCCACGCAGGAGTCGGGTTGGGACGTCTGGTGCTGGGGTCGCGCTACGTGAGAAGCTTTAATGTGCGTCCACGGAATTGAAGGGCAGGATGTTTAACTGCGGAAAGGCAAAGGGAAGAAAAGGCAAAAATCATCTATAATCTCACCCCTTCAAGACTGCACTGCTGCTTCATTTTGTTACCTTTGGCAACCATAGTCACGTGCGCTCAGCGTTTGGCAAAGCTAAGATTGCGGTTTTGCACCCGGTTTTGTGACATTATTTTGTGAGGAAACACATGGCATCGTGAGGAAACGCTCCTCGAGCCTATCTGGGGTTGCACAACGCCTCGTTTTCGGCCACGGCATAGCTTCACACTAGTCCCAACTACGGTCACTCACTTTCACGCTTGTAAGAAATGTTGCAACACACACCTGCCCGCCCCATGCATGCTTGAATGCCCTCCTCTGGGGAGGCTGGTCACCGTGGACTCAGTGGCTCGGCTGGCATGAATTCCTTTTACCTCCCACTTTAAACCACATTCCAACTTTTAATCACTCTAACTTTCTGCTCAAGTTCAAGTCAGCTGGCAGCCACACACAGCTTCCAGCCTTGCTCCCCAGCGTTCAGGCTCCCTCGCCACTCTGCCTTTGGGGGTGTTCAGACGCCTCATCTTCCAGAATGCAAGGAAGGCACAGTTCCATCACTCCACGACGAGCCACAGAGCGACATTTTCAGGAAGGCGCCGGTGTCCCGGCACTCTCCTACAGTTTGTTAGAAACGAAAGACTGCCCCAGCTCGAAAGACTGCCCCAGCTCGAGGGCCTGAGGGGGCTGGGCCGGGGTGGGTGTGGCATGTGGACATGCCCAGGGGGGCGCAGAGAAGGCATGCCGTCCGCTGTCCCCTGCACAGATGAGCCTGGCCTGAATCTGTGAGGCCTTGGGGACACGGCCCCAAACCCAGCCTCCTGTGGGCCGAGCGCTGGCCAGGAGTGACCTGTGGGAATCCCCCTTGAGGCCCATGGGGGGGCGAAGGGCCGTCTCTTCACATCAGAGACAGGGAAGGCAAGGCTCAGAAGCCTCAGGCACGTGGTCAGCCTGGGAAGAGCACATGTGTGGCTGCTCGGGGGTTTCAGCGATGCCGAGGGCCATTCCCGGTCACTGTCGGAGCTGTGCTGGGGCCGGGGTCGTTTCTCTCCATTGCTGGAGAAAGGACCCTAGTTGACGTCCCTCCTTGCTTTCAAGGGCTTCTGTGGGTGGCATTCCCTCTCTCTGACATGCAAACGCTCACCCCAGGATCACTGTTCCTTCCGGAAACTCTCTCCATGGGGGACGGCCATCTGCATCCATCTGACTTTTGCAGCAGGGGTGTCTCTTCCTTAGTCCCCCATTTCCTGTCTCAGCTTCATTCTGAGAACTCCCACCCGCGAAACCGCCCCTCACCCTGGGGAGGGGAGGGTCTGGGGCCCTTAGGACAGATGGTGGGGCCCTCGGGCACCGATGGTGGGGCCTGGGGCGCCAGGATGCCTTTGAGACGCCCCTGCTGGGTTTAAGTCATAGGCATGTGTCCTGTGGGTTCTTTTCGAGCGGCTCTGTCTCTGTCTCGTTGCTGCACACTCACCACCCATGGGCCTTTGGGGAAAAAGAAGTCCCCAGTGCTCTTGCTGAGCACAAGGCCCCAAGGAGGCACGTCCTGTCACAGAAAAGGCTGGACGGGAGGGGGAGGGAGAGCAACGTGGGCCCACAGGGACAGGGGCCGCCCGGATGGCCCCGAGAGCCCTATGCTGACGCAGGAGACTGTCCTGCACAGCCCAGGACAAAGTCTGCTGAACCCCCAGCCTCACCCTTGGGAACTTGACCCCTTTATCTTGTGCTTCAAACTTACAGTTTCACTTCAAGGATCACAAAAACCTAACCATGCCCAGGAAGGACCCATCAGCCAGCAAAGCCGCGGTGGTGCCCGTCAGGGTCTGGTGGGGACTTTGGTGCACTGGCAGGCGGTGCCCAGTGTGGGGTCCTGGCGTCCCCCCCATGATGGCTCCCATGGGAGGGGGACCGAATGCACGGGAGCCAAGGCTCCCTGTGTTCCCAGAGAAGCTTCCGCATGTTCATGTGAACGCTGCTACTTTTGAAAGGCGACGCTGGACCCGACTTTTCCTAAGACCCCTCACAGGTCAGAGAAGCCCGCAGCAGTCAGCACTGCCACCTCTGGTTTGGTGGCACAGCGCGCGCACCAGTTGCTCAGCGTCTGTGCTCTCTCCAGATGGCACTCGTGACACCCTACGGCGGCCGTCCCGTAAAGCTCACTGCTCACCTGAAGCTCACTTCCCTTCACACCCAGAGGGAGGGTGTCTCCCCCAACGCCTGCCACGCAGTGGAGAGAGAAACGCATTTCAAAGAGTGTCTAAATAAAAACAGCGAAACTATAGACATTTCCAGAGTGTTCTGAAACAGCGTGTCCGAAGACTTCCCTTCAGGAGAGCCACCGTCACCTGCGGTCTTAGGTTCAGGGAAGGCTTAGGGTGCAGGTGCAGGTGCTCAGGGTGATGCCACAGCCGCCTGGGACCAGAGGCGCAGAGTGGGCCAAGTCCCGGGAGAGCCACAGCTACACAGTGGCGTGACACCCCTGCTCCGCAAACGTGTTCTAGCATGTTCCAGCAGGTGCCGTCCCCCCGCCCCACAGGCAGCCCAGGCCTAGCAGCCTGGCATGTCGGGACCGCGGGCTGGTGGCGGGGCGGGCGGAGGGACAATTTTGCCTGCAGGTGAAAGGGTTCTTCCCTAATTGACATGAAGATTTGGGGGCTGCTGGGGTTGACCTAATAAAGCCACTGTGCGGCTCTATCACAAGCCGGGAAGGCAGTTTTTCTGAAATCGGACACCTTAGGCAAAGCGGAGCAGCCTCAGGGAGCTGTCTGTCATCCTTCCTGGTCCAGGCTGGCTGCAGGGCCTGGACACGCCCAGCCCCCCAAGCTGGGACCCTCCAGCAGTGGCCTTGCCCTGAGAGGAGGAGGACAGCCCAGTCCTTGCTTCCTCCCGCCGGGTGGGAGGGCAGACTTCGGGGGGGGCGCTGAGATGTGAAATAAGCCTGGTCCCCGACATTTTCTTGGGCCTGAAACCAGCGTATCTTGGGGCGCGTTTCATACTTTACAAGGAGCACGCTCGGAGCGGGAATCACGAGACCGACGTGCGGCCTCCAAGCAGGCACAGCTCCATCTCGCAGACC